>NC_041344.1:33262574-33400074 GCF_004354835.1 Perca flavescens
CTTATCACTACTTTCTTTATGCTCGACGGGTTGTATATAGCAAGAGTGCGTAGTAGCACCTAAAGGCTCTCTACAATGTAGGCATTTAGGTTTTTGACAGCTGTGTGGATTTTTCGACACACGATATGTTGCGTAACAGGACTCGCAATATTTGTTTTTATTGCAGGGTATAAGGCCGTGTTTCCCATCGGGTTTTTTATGGTTTTCAAAACACTGTTGCGATTTGCATATGCGTCTACAGTCTGTGCATTTAATGGTCTTGTCAGGTATACAAGCAGTGTAACACACATTACAAAGCCAACTACAACGGTGCCCCAGAGGGTTCTGGTAGGTCTTGTAACACCCCTCGCAAACGTAAGACGCCCCAAAAAAAGCCGTTTTATTTACGATGAGATAATAATGCTCGTCATGCAAATACAACCACGCTCGTGCGTTTTGAAGATTGCGGGTTTTTTACAGCCAGCTACATGATGGAATATCACAATTTTCATTTTCAAATGTTTCTGAAATCTGTCAACATCAGAGAACGAAACCTTATGGGTGTAGTCAAACCCCAAATCACTATGCAGCTGCTTGGCATAATTCATCTTCTCATCATGCGACAATCTGCTGTTTACATAATGTGCCAGGCAGAGAGAAAAGCAGAGATTGTCGTTACCAGCGTTATTCTTGGGATTATACAAAGCATTACCTTTTTCTGACAATATTTGATCGTAACCAATGCTTCCTAGTTTTCGACGTCCCCACCATTCCCCCCGACATATTGGCGCGCTATTGTCACAATTAATTCTAAAGAGTCTTCGGTCAGTGAATTATCGTTACTCTGCATCGCTTGTGTGACTTGCTCCAGAAATGTGTCTGTGTTATAGCCGTCGCTTGAATTCAACATTGTTTGGATAGGGACATCTACGGCGGGACCCCTTAACTCAACATTTAAAACGCTGTCCTGTGTTGCATTGCCCAAAGCCCTCTCTATTAAACCTGTTAGGGTGCTATACACCCTTTCAGGAACACTACCAATATCAGTCAAATCAATATTTCGCAGGTCAACATCTTGACGAAATTCAGCAGCATTAAAAAGAGGTATCTGTCTGGATGCTATTTCAGATGTTACCTTAGAAACTCGCTCCGCACCACACTGCACACTACCCTGAGGATTTTCTGAGGGTGATGGAGGGGGCCTATAAGCGCTTGTGGACGGTTGGGTACCGGTCTGTTCATCTGTACAGGATCGCTTTTGACGGCTGAACACTCGGAAAACATGCAGGACTGTTATTACTCTGATCTATGACTGTGGGGTCTGTATTTGATGATTGAGTTGCGTCTGTATTGGACTGTGTATTGTTGGAATATACGCGTGAAGGACCATTATGTGACAACTGTTCAGGAGCAGGACTATCTGATGCGTGTGTTTTCTCACTGTTGCTTTCACTAGCTCTAGCTCTAGGCATAGATCGGGCCCAGGCTTCGAATATTTTTGCATGTATCGCGCACAATCGTGCAAAATCCTGAGGATTGCTTACTGCTCTTGTGTAATCGTCCTCGCACGGCCATTCTAGTTCCTCATCACTACTAGCATCACACCCCCCTAGGGGTTCCGATTTTTTTGTTTTTTTGGGTGGGGATGACATTTCTTTTTTATTTTTTATTTCTTTTTTTATTTCTTTTTTATATATTTTGCACAAACTATAGCCTGTTTTACTGCGGGGTCAGATTCATTGTGTTTTTAAGGCATGCTATCATAGGTACAAGCATTGAATTGAGAGAGCTGACATGAGAGGCAAGAGTTGCGCCAAAGCCTGTGACCATATCAACCAAATGCGTGTTAGCTCTGGCCTGACTGGCTAGAGCCGTTCCAAAGTCTGTGACCAAACCGGTCAATTGTGTGTTAGCTGTTTGCAAGACATCTAATTTATTCATAAGACCATCGTTTTGTTTTTCGTAATTTGGCTAATTCTGCAGCCTGTATTTGTTTATAAGGGACATCGGACGCAGGTTGTTGAGGGGTAGTGTTGACACAATACTCAAAAAACTCTTCACTCTTAAGTAATGTTACCTGCTCAGGACCTCCTAGTGCCCCACCGTGTTCAAACGGATTGTTAGTAATATAATTAGGTACTGCTTGCTTATCAAGGAATGGAACGTTAACCTCTAATACATTTACAGGAGTGGTTACTGGGGTATTATCCCTGTTACACTTTTTATCTGACACAGTTATGACAGAGGTGTGTGGTATACAGCTGACATAATCGGTGCCTTCCTCGGTGCTATAGATACAGTTAAAGAGGTATTCACCTACATTATATTCAGGGACCTCCTGCAAAGCAGCCTGACACGGTTGGTGGGGTGTAAGCTGTGTTGCTGTTAGTCCAGTGTCTTCAGACTCTTCTCCCGTAGCTCCCCGATTTGTCTGACGTGATGTAGGGACGGTTGCTGTTAGCTCTGTGTCTTCAGACCCTTCGCCTGTAGCTTCCCGATTTGTTTGGCGTGATGTAGGGGCTGTTGCTGTTAGTCCGGTGTCTTCAGATACTTCGCCTACTTCTATGGCATGGATTGTCTAGAGGTATAACAAAATATTTTTGGTTAAATAAAGACACACACAAGCACACACACACACACACAAGCACACACACACAAGCACACACACACCTCTTCAGATGCCTTTTGTTCCCTCTCAATGGAGACACTTGGTGGCTGGTAGGGCGTTGGTGTACTAGACGACGACCGATGCAAGGACTCTAAGTCTTCGCTCGCCGTTAACTGCTAAAACAAAGGAAAAGCTTTTTTAACAATATATACATTTTATTTAAAAAAAAGCTTTTACAACACTATGTAAATATATTCTGCTATATACAAATGCGTTTCTCACCTCTGCAGTGGTGTTAGGAACACCCGATACATAGGCCTGTCGCGATAGTCAATAAATCGAGTTATCGCATGATAAAAAAAAATGAGCTCGATAATTTTCATTTGCATGCTTGTTTATTTTCCTCATCTCTCCCTCTCTTTCTCTACCAAAGAGACTGGAGGACCACTCTCGGTTCCTTAGCGTAACGAGGAGTGAACCCTCTTGTCAGTCGCATGGTCTTTGTGTGGGCGGTAGGCTACTCCAGGCGGAGAGAGAGATAGAGTTGGAGCAGGGTTTCTTGCAGCACTTTGCAGTTAAGGCGCCGTCAAAAAAAAAAAAAAAGTATATGAGCGACACGTGTTACTCGGCGTCCCGTTTTCTTCCTTTCATTCCAAACCACACAGCTGACAACCTGCAGGTGGAGATTGTGGAGACGGGCTCGGACATACACGCCGCTGGACTCGTCAGTCTCGCAAGCGGTTTCAGGAAAGTGGCTGCATGTGTCCGACAATGCACAGAACATTAACGGTACAAGCCTACAGCTGTCCGCGGACACGGAGTGTGGAAAGTATGTCAGAGTTGGCGCGTGTGTGTGTGTGTGTGTGTGTGTGTGTGTGTGTGTGTGTGTGTGTGTGTGTGTGTGTGTGTGTGTGTGTCGGCCCGCACCCACGAAGCTCCGACCTGCAGAGGAGCAGAAGCCGCACCTTCGCCAAAATGAAGACTGAAAAACAGAACTATTTTGGTACATTTAGTCGCCACGTGGCAGATAGCCATACATATAGATTTTATTTATTAATTATATATTATTTAAATGTAATATTTAGTGTTAAATAATTGTAAAATGTAGTACAGAGTCTCTAATCTGAGAACTTACGTGTCACAAATGGCAATTCCACAACTGTACATCAGCGTGAAAGACGACATACCAAAGGAGATCAAAGACATATTGTGGATATTTAAAATGTCTTCCAGTTCCAGTGTTAAATATTCTTTAGAAATAAAAGTGTATTGATCTTTGAAAAGGTGTACCTGTAGTATTATTATTATTATTATTATTATTATTATATTATTATTATTATTATTATTATGACATTATCATTATATTAGATGCAAATGGTCTCTCGATGACAATATTATCGTTTATCGCAATAATTTCTGGGACAATTTATCGTCCAGCAAAATTTGTTATCGTGACAGGCCTACCGATACAGTGTCTGGGTAAGGCGTGTCTGGAACAAAGGAAGGGCTTCTTCTTTTGGGTGGGGCACTGTCCGTGTATGGCTTCACAGGCTGAAATCAGCATTAGATTAGAAAATAATCTTTTTTTTTTTTTTTTTTTAAATACAACACGCTATTTTACTGTTTTCCTTTTAAACTCACATCAATAGATCTCTTCCTAGATCTCTTCTTAGGCTTGTGTGGACATACGTATCTGCTCCACGGGGGTGACTGTGTGAAATCGTCCTCAGGCGTCAAATACAATGAAACTAAGTCTTCCGTCGCCTTTAGTTGCTAAAACAAAGGAAAAAGCCTTTTTTAAAAATATATACATTTTATTTAAAAAGCTTTTACAACACTATGTAAATATATTCTGTTAGCTACAAAAGGTTTTCTTACCTCAGCTGCTGTGTTACTATCATAAGATACAGTGGCCGGGTAAGACGAGACCGGAACAAAGGAAGGGCTGCTACTTTTGGGCGGGAGACCAGTCGTGTATGGCTTCACAGGCTGGAATTAGCATTAGATTAGAAAAAAATCTTTTTTTTTAAATACAAAAAACGCTATTTGTGTTTTCCTTTTCAACTCACCTCAATAAATTGCTTCTTAGGCTTACGATGGCGAACGTTAGGCGCGAAAGCAGCCACAGAGAGGGGCATAGAAGCACATGGTCTTTCAACAGGGTTGATTTCAGCCACATGGGAGAGCGAGTAGCCGTCGCCCTTGCGGATCCTTTGTTCAGGGGCTGATTGTCTAGACACAGAATATATATATATATATATATATATATTAGATGACTACAAACAGTGATAAATTAAACAGTAATAAATATTACATACTGAAAGAGATAAATAAACCGTAAATACCTGTTTGCTGTGTTCTTATTCCTTATTAGAGTGGCCTTTTGTTTTATGTTCTGGCGTGTTGGGGTCTGTAGGATTGGGCTACACGGAGCTTTTTTAAAAACAAAAACAAAATGAATGAAAACACAGTACTAAATCAATTAATGCTGTAGTGTATAATATATTTATAAGTTTTTTTACCTTGTGGTTTAATAGTTTCATCAACTAACACAGCCACGTTATCCCAGCTCTTTGCATGATCACCTAATGATGCAAACTACATTATAACACACAAAAAAAACGTTTTTATGTCACAAATGTCTGAATGAATTAAATACCTTACAATAAGCTTTTTTTTTTTTTTTTAAATATACTCACCAAATGCAGCCATTGCTGTAGAAACGAATCCTCTTTCTTCAGAGGACTTTGTTGAGAAAACGAGGGAAAGTTTTAGCTAGCCACGTAGCTACAAAATGCAGGTAAAAAAGTGAGCAGACCCCGTCTTGAAACAAGGGGTTTTAAACACCACAAACCAAACCCCTTTATGACGATTTAACACTCACAACAATAGACCCCACATTTACAAGCTAGCCACTGGTCTAACACGACTTTTTTTTAACACTAGCGTCATGTGGTACAACCCACCAGCATTACGAACACACGATCAAAGTTTTAGCTAATTCATGAATGACTGAATGAATTAAATATCTTTGAACATTCTTAAACACAAGATTTACTTACCACTTGTAGGTAGTGCTGAAAAAACGAAACAGCGTTGCTTGCACCAAGAAGAATTAAAAAGTGAAACTCCAGAGGGCTTTTTTGATGTGGAAAAACGTGGTCGCAAGCTAGCTACCAGACGAGCTAAAAAAGCATCTAAAAAAAAAGAGCTAAATAGCAGTAAACAGAAGGCTAAAGAGGGCACTGCTGAGAAACGATCCCTAGTTGTTTTTCACCAAAACATAAGACAAACTCCAGATGGCCTTTTGTTGTGGAAGAACGCCAAGGTACTTGAACTCCTTCACTTGGGGTAAGGACTCATTCCCTACCTGGAGTAGGCACTCCATTGGTTTCCTGCTGAGAACCATGGCCTCAGATTTAGAGGTGCTGATCCTCATCCCAGCCGCTTCACACTCGGCTGCGAACCGATCCAGTGAGTGCTTTGTGAAGGCTTTAGTAACACAAAAACACAACGGTGACCAACATTACACGCTTAGGAATGTTATTTTTGGTTAATTTGGTTGAAAGAAACCCATATTTCTAATAACAACACAAGTGTTAGATGCCTTTTTATTGGCTAGTCTAAGATTAGAGTGACTAGTCAATAATTGCCACACATAAGCTAATAATAGATGAATGTAGATTTCCTGTGATTTTAAAATTATTATTAAATAATGAAATACTTTATATAACCCTAAATAGCTAACTTTAGCCTAATCTGACAAGCTACAGGCAAACAATGTATTCGTAAAGTGCCTCGTTCTTCTGGCAGTTATTACAGCTCTCATACTTTTATTTTGACAAGTTAATGTTACTTCCTGTCCAGAGCGCATTGGTTTGAGTCAACTTTGATCTTTAACACGTAAAACCAAAATAACATTCCCATCGGATTTTCAATGATTATGCACATTATAAAAATGAGCTATTCCTGCTGTTGGGTTAAAACGGAAACATGAATAACAGAAAAACAACAGTTGAAAAACGAGCAGTTTTCCAGTTAATTTTTTACTTTTATGGACATTGGAAAAATGGGAAAACGGAGCTCATAGTTTACTTTAGTACCCTGACCGTTGTAGCCTAGCTGTTTGAGAGCCTCAAGATCACGTTTCCAGCGCAGGGTAACCAGCTGTTTTAGACCCATTGTTTCAGAATCCGTGTGCTGCCTGCTATAATTTATGACAAATCCTTGTACACGGATAGCGCAGAGGTGTAGCAGACGGTTGGAGTGCTTGATATAGTTACGTTTTTAAGCCTAAATTAAGGTAACCTGTTGTTTCGGAGTACTCAGATAAACAGTGATTCATGGCCTACTGAGAAAAAAGAAAAAGAAAGTCATGTCCTGTGATTAGCGTGATAGTGTAGTGGACAGTGAAGCAGACTCAGCAGACAGATTTTTGCTGAGGAAGGGTCGAATCCAGCGCGACAAGGATCATCCTTTTTTTTTATTACTTTTAAAACACATTTTTCTCTCTGTACATTGTTATAGTAATGTAGGGCTCAGATATTCAATTCAGTTCAGTGTAGTTTTTATTTGAGTTGCGACATGCAAAGGCCAGTAAAATGTTTATGAATATGTAGCGAATCTGTTGACGTGGGTAGGTTGATAGGTTTACACGGCATCTGGACAGGCTCGGAAACCAGTAGGTGGAAAAACCAGAAGGCCCATAACACCGGCGGAGTGGGAAAGTGGTCTCGTCCCAGAACATGAAACCAATAATATCGCAAAAAGTGCAATTCTGTCTCCATATGTGGGAATGTATTTGGCCAAAGCTGAATCATCCATAAGCAGGATGACATCTATGTCGATCTGTGAAGCAAAGGAAAACCATGAAAGGGGAAAGAATCATCAGTTTACAGTTTTTCTCGATTGCTTAAACACATTTCTTGAAACTATACCTTGTATTCTCAAAACAGTAAACACAAATCCATAACGTCTCACCCAATTCACCAAACATCCTATTTTCAGGTCAAAATGAAGCACTACATCAAAACCATTAACTCTTACTGAAAAAACAAACTTTGACCTCAGACGGGACACACAAGCCGTCACAACATACACACTAAAACTTAGTTTTACACACTGGTGTAATAAATTCAAAACAACATTTCCAAAACTGTTAAATTATGTTGCCACAAACCTTTTCAGGTGAAAACAAGACCCAACCAATGGTTACATTGGCACATTTTATTCATTACTGTATTACAGTACTACACAGTAAAAAAAACAAATTCTGCATTATTCTGCATCAGCATCCCGTCTTTGCTCTGGGTCAGGCCAGAGAATCTCGTCCGCATCACAGGCTATATTGGCCCTAGCCAGGCAGCGGGGGTAAAATCCTCTTGCATGCCTGATCCACCCCTGGCACGCATCTACAGATATGTCTAGGCAGGCTTCTTCCATGGCCTGAAGGAGGTGAACACGGATATAAGGTTCTCGGTCATACACTTTCCACCGCCATGCCGAAAAAAACTCCTCTATTGGGTTAAGAAATGGAGAGTATGCAGGCAGAAAGAGGTTGGAAAATATTGGGTTATTGGTAAACCAGTCACGAACCAGAGCAGCGCAATGGAAGCTTACGTTATCCCAAACAACAACATAGTGAGGGTGCTCTGGTTGTGCTGGTTCCCTGTGGTCCAGCTGGAACATATGCTCTCTTAGACCGTCAAGGAATGCAAGAAGGAGCATAGTATTATAGGGTCCTAGACTGGCATGGCTGTGGAGTACCCCTCGTTGGCTGATGGCTGCGCACATCGTGACATTCCCTCCACGCTGACCAGGGACATTTACAATAGCCCGATGGCCGATTATAGTCCTCCCCCTCCTTCTTTTGGTGAGGTTGAAACCAGCCACATCCACAAAGATAATTTCAGGTGGAACAGGCCAGCCTTCAATCTCAAAGATTCTCTGCAAAACACATCAAAACACAATAGAGTATATCACTACCCTGAAGCACAGTTCAAGAGGACACAAATGGCAGCATAGACTGCTATACTGTGATGGTGCACAATACTTCATACAATATCAAAAGTCATACCTGAACATATTCCACTTGTTGGTCTTTTACCCTGTCAGAGTTTCGTTCAGAACCGATGCTTTCGGAGGATGCGATCAACTGTGGAAAGGCTGATGGAATTTATTCCTTGAAAATGATTATTATCCTCAATCACTCTCCTTTGAATCTCTCGCAGGCGGATTACATTATTGGCAATGACCATGTTTACAAGCTCCCTCTCTTGCTCCTCTGACAAAAGCCTTAGCCTCCCACCACCAGATGGTCGTCTCTGTATCCTACAAAAATAGAAGCACACATTACTTAAATTGTATGGATTTATTTAGTATTACAGAAGCATAGTACAACAGTGCATGTGATGTCACAGCACTCAAAAGTTACTGTACAGAGCAGTTGTACTGTAAGTACACCTACCTGTTTTCCTCCCTGAAGGTTCGGATGATGGAGGCAACGGTGAAGCGACTCAAATTAGCCTACGACAACAACACCTTGTTCGGAGGTAAATATGAAAACAAGAAAATATGTAACAAAGAAACGTGCAACAGAAATAAGTAATGATTGACTGACTAAACATTGAAAACACATTTCTAGCAATTACTCAAACATAAGCGATACGAAAACCTGAGCCCTACCACTACATATAGGAATTAACTCCACTTCCACGCCTTGCACCCGCAGGACGAATCACGGCATACCTGCCGGGGTGGCAATTCAGGCCAGCAACAAGCAAAATAAAGTCCCAAGTATGTTTAGTAACCTTGGTATGTGGCCAGAATGCAATACTTGCCAAAACCAAATAAAGCCCTAGCCTAATGGATTTTATTAACCTCGGCGCGGAGACCGGAATGGCGATACTGGCCAAACAAAGTAAAACCCTAACCAGTCTGAAGAACCACGGCACGATGACCGGCAATGCAGGCCATGAACAACGACAAGCAAAGAATAAATGTGACACAAGCAGGACAACATCCTAAATGAGACACAATAACAGAGACGTGAAAACACACCACCACCAGTTATATGCATGCTCACCAGAATCAAGGCTTCAATGATCTTTGGATGGTGAGAAGGTCGTCGACGTCAGGACGAATGTATGAGGAGTAAGCAGCAGATGACCAGCGACCCAGCAGTTGCAGGGAAGCACAAGATATGCCCCCGGTTAGCCGTCGCAGCCCCGATCCTAAACGAATGGCCCGAATAATTTTGGGGGGAATATTAGCTCTAAGGAGAATGAGCTTTAGATGAAGCCCAAACCACGCTCTCGACAGGGGAAATCCCCCGGGGACGAGGAACAGAGGCGCTAAGGAGCCAGTGCGAGGCCGCAACAGTAAATAGTTTAGCATGGATTTGAAGGGACAAAAACAAGTATCAGTGCGGGCGACGAGGACCGAGCAAGCGCCACCGCGTTTAGAATGTTTGAGAGATAAGCGCTAATGACCTTGATAAAAAGCCAATTCAGAAAAAGTGACATCACTATCAGGGTTAAAAGATTTAGAAGGGGTAGTAAATTCGCCGCATCTGAGAAAAGCCAGCAAAAACATGGACTCCAGTAAGGGAGAAACCACCCCCGCCCGAAGAACCAAGACCATAGCGTGCAAAATACCGAATGATAGGCTGCCTCTGATCAGGGGGAGAAGGATGGGACTTGGAAATGCCTTTCGGCAGCAATTTAACAGCCTGATTAGAAAAAATGCTCGGAAACGACGGGTCGTAACAGCGCCGGCGAGCAAACCTTGAGTATACTGCAACTTAAATGTGCAAGTGTCAGTACAATAACAAATGAATGCACAAATGCTGCTTGTAAGAACGGGTTTAAGAGGAACAGAAATACAAACACAAAAGAAACAGAAGGTACGCCAAGCAAAATCATAGGTTTTCAAAGTAAACGCAGCCAAGCCTTTTCTCATATACTCCCTAGAGGACTCTAGATAATGATTCAGGGGTGATAGGTTCAATACAGCGCCAGCTCCTGGAGAGAAGGCAGAGTGACAGGGAAGGGGCTGGCGGTAGGGCACAGGCGCCGAAAGGCCTGAAAATGAAAACGAGACAGAGCATCAGCCACACCATTAGAATGACCGGGAACATGACGGGCAGTGATGAGAACATTGTGCATGACGGCAGACCAGGTGATGCCCCAGACGCGGCAAGCTACGGCGATGGGGTAAATCTCATGCAAGGCCGATGAATCGAGCCGGGAGAAGGTGGGAGGCCAGTGACCTGCGAACCACTGCCCCTGAAAAAATCAACCGAACCCGGCAGAAGGGGCAGCGTCTGTGAAGAACAGCATGGAGTCAGAAGAATGCACCAAATCATCGTAAAAAAACAAAACACCATTCCAATGTTCGAGAAGGTGAGCCCAAAAACGCTAATCGGAACGGCAGCCGTCATCGAGGGATACGAGATCCTGCAGTTGGGAAACTGAAGATGCCGTATCCAATAACCGGGATATGAACGAACGCCCCTGAGGGATAACACGCATGGCGAAGTTGAGGTGGCCCAAAAGGGAAAGCAACTGGCGTTTGGTTATGGAAACGGCGGTTGAAAAAGACGCAGCGATCTCGCGAATGCGCTGTAATTTGTTAAGCGATAGAGACGCTTGCATGTCGACGGAGTCGAGGGTAATCCCGAGAAACTCCAGGCGCGTGGCAGAACCTAAAGTTTTTTCGTCAGACAAAGGAATGCCCAGGGAACGAAAGCAGCTCCGCAGCTTCCCCAGAGACGACCCTGAGCTATCGTGAGGGGGGTCGATTAGCAAAAAATCGTCCAGCAAATGAAGCACCGAAGGCACCCTCACCCTGTTAAGCAGGATCCAGCAAAGCGCCATCCGACACGTGATTAAAAATGCAAGGGCTGCTCTTGCACCCAAAGGTCAGGCGCACACCGAAATAGAAGTTTTAGTCCCACTTAACTCCGAAAAGAGGCCATTGGGAAGGATGGATGGGCACGATTTTAAAAGCGTCGGTGATGTCCGCCTTGGAAAGCCAAGCGCCCACCCCAGCCAGTTTAACCATGTTGATGGCATTATCGACGGTGGCATAGTGCAGAGAAAACGAGGCTAGTGGGATGAAACTGTTAATGCTGGGAACAGGCCCGTTATGCGGCGCGGACAAATCGAAGATCAATCGCTTTTTGCCAGAATACTTCCTAGTAGCAACGCTGGTCGGATTGACGCGAAACAGGGAAAACGGAGGAGAACTGAACGGCCCTATGACGTAGCCCTTAGCCACCCTTCAAATGCCAATGCACACAGTTTTAATGGAGTGGATGGGTGAACAGTCAAAATGTCTTTGGGCCGCGGCGAGGCGGCCGCCGGGCAGAACGGGGCAGACGCGAACGGCAAGGGCAGACAGACCGGGGGTGGGCATTGCGGCAGAAGCTGCAGACGTGAAGAAAGATGCTATTGGGGAAGGTACAAACATTGTCATTAAAGTTATTGCAAATGGGAGTTTTGGTTAGGCATAATGACCTGGCGGCCCTGCGCAGCAGCGTCGGGGGGGGACGAGGACACTGAGAGGAGTGGCCAGGGACCTGGCGAAACGGCAGCATAGGGCACAGAGAAGCCACGTGGCCCGCGACTCCACAGGTGGCACAGGAAGTAACCTGCGCGCCGCCCACCAGCATGACCAGAAGCTCGAGATCCACGACGGACCAGTCCAGCCGGACATTGGACCGAGCGAGGTGCAGCGCAGCCTTACTAGAGAAAGCCTTGTGATAGCGGTAGAAAAAGTTCCTCCCATACTTAGCAAGCAAGGTAGGAATCAAGTTCCTGCCGCCGTTCCGGGTACACTGAACAAATCACATCCCGAAATATGCTGAAAGCCACCAAAAACTGCCCAATGGAAAGCTCCTTGTACAACCGAGGGTCCGTAGATTTAAGCACTGCGGAGAACCCCACCCCGGAAACGACGGATTGGTCACATTCGGGGGAAGGCAAAATTAAGCTCACCAAATTGACGTCCTTGCCCTGCAAAATGTTAGCTCGCAGACGGGGAGAAATATTGGCAGAAGCTGGAATGTAAGGCCTACCGGGGGACGGAGCCGAAGCAGCAGTGGCCAGAGAAAAGGCAGCGTCGGCCGGGGCCGACGGGCCCGTCTGGGCGGAGCCGAGCGCCGGCAGCGCCGCGGAGGAGAGAGCAGCGCCGCAGAGGAGAGAGCAGCGCCGCAGAGGAGAGAGCAGCGCCGCAGAGGAGAGAACAGCGCCAGCTGGAATGCTTTCAACGGCCTGCAGTCGTGCTTCCATTGACTGCAACGAGCCGGCCAGAGACTGGAGAGAAGCGAGGGAGGGATCCGCCTTCCTGGTCCGTTTCCGACCGCAGGCAGCCACAGGAGCGGCAAGACGCACCCGACTTGGACGGCCAGCTCGCGGAGCTCAGGAGACGGCAAACCCGAAGCCGGCACGACGCCGTGATCACGGAGCCGCCGAAGCAGCAACTCCAACCCATCCGAGCGGGAGCCGGGCAGTGATGCCAGCCGCGAGCTCCTGGGAACGCCGTCCGGAGAACCAGGAATTGCCTCCGGCGACGAGCAGAGTACAGGAAACGGGTCCGAAGCAAGAGCAGGCTCAGAATCCGACATAGCGAATGTGGACGAATATAAGAAAATCATGTAGAATATAAAAACAATCATGTTTAAAGGTAATTTTGCCATTACAGGGGTCACATTTGAGCATTTAAAAATTTACTTGAAAGTAACGTAATAGTTACTTTCTGAAGCAATTACTTTCATAATTTGTAACTGAGTAACTAATTTAGTTACTTTTTGGAAGAAGTAACTAGTAACTGTAACTAATTACTTTTTAAAAGTAACTTGCCCAACACTGCTGAAGAGAAAGAGTGCCTGGCGTCATTAAAACAAAGCAGTAAATCCAAGAAATAAAACATTTTCGCCGATTTCTCACTCGAAATGCAACTCCAACAAGCATCTCACTATTGCTAACGTTATCCACATTCATATTTAGAAACAACAAATAATATATCCAGCTACAAAAAGCCGGAAAGTCAAAAGTTAGACAGAAGTACAAAGATTTAATGAATATGAAGATGATACACCGTCTTGTGTCGTCTCATTGGTGTTACAGATTTTTTTTTATTGCTAAACGACAGTGGGCACAACTGGAGTCACATGTGGAAAACTCTAACTCCAGTCTACACAGCAGCAGTTCATGTGGACCAGACTCTAACTAGTCTACACAGCAGCAGTTAATGTGGACCAGACTCTAACTAGTCTACACAGCAGCAGTTCATGTGGACCAGACTCTAACTAGTCTACACAGCAGCAGTTCATGTGGACCAGACTCTAACTAGTCTACACAGCAGCAGTTCATGTGGAACAAACTCTAGTTTGTTCTTCATTGCTTGAACACAGTTTTCATAACTATACACACTTATCCCATGACTTTAACCACAACCTGCAAAACACTGTAGATTCACAGCACTTTGTTCAAATGCTAACACACTGCTGTCAAAACTGTTAACCACACATTCAAAACAGAATAGATTTCAGTCTGGTGCCTATCAAACACTGCTCATTGGAATTTTAGCTGAAAGCCTAAGTAGGTGTCTAGTTTTAGACTAGTCACAGTTTTTTACAGTTGCTAGGACGCATTTCTCAACACTTGTCAAAACTCTTCACACAGTAAGCACAACAGAAGCATATGTGGGCTAAACTGTGGATCATTTATCATTGCTTTGGCACAAAATGCATTCAATGACTACATCTTTCAAATGACATTCATTCTTTTCTTACTTCAACACAACAACCGGCAAAACTCTATGTACCTACAGGCCAATTTGCACATGCTAACATACTGATTTCAAAAATGTTAAACTTAAGTTCAAAACAATAACATAATAAAAAACTGAATGAGACTACTGCTACATTTCTACAGTACTATTGTAATGAAATATATTTTGAATCGAAAAATTAAATGCTATGAAAACAATTGGACAATTGGACCAACGACAGCTGATTCTCATTATGGCTGAACACCTACACAGGTGTTACTCTTTCAATTTCATTACAAAAGGAGACAACCTCAGAATAGTTTTGTATTGTGACGTAAACATGGACCCAGCCAGAGATGGAGAAGTGGCTGAAAGAGGAAGAAGAGTGGCTGGGAGGGGACGAGGAAGTCATATGTGCGGTGGAAGAAGAAGAAGAGGAAGATCAAGAGCTGTAGTCTCAGATGAGATTAGAGCTACTGTAATTGATCATGTAATCAATCATGGTCTCTCAATGAGAGAGGCTCAGAGAGTTTTCCAGCAAACCAACAGGTAACTTATATCCTGCATGGCATCTGACTGAGCTGCAAATTACAGAAGTAAATGCAGAAGACCAAGTAGATTAGCATTCCTATTGTATCTGTATCAGTGGATGGTGTGTATACAAATTCTTATATTTTGGAATTACTCAGTGCAAATAAAAGACATACAATATATTGAAGCGTTCTGCATCATGTCTGATTCATTCCAGTAACATGTATTGCAGTGAATTCTAAACAGTAGAGCGGTGTCCTTGTTTTACATAAGAAAGCATTGTATAATGATACCTGTTGTTTATGGGGTGCCGTTTGTAAAGCGGCTCCCTCTGAAAATAACAGCAACATTTTGTCACATTTAGCTTCAAACAATGTTTAAAAAACTGGTATGAATTTTTGAGGGTCACTTTTTAGCACATTTAGAACAATATTTGTCGACTTAGAGATATTTTAAATAGTTAAATCTAAACATTAAATGTTACACCTAAATGTTAAATCTAAATCTAAATGTTAAATTTAAATATAAATCTAAATATTAAATCTAAATGTTAAATCTAAATGTTAAATCTAAATATTAAATCTTAATCTAAATCTAAATGTTAAATCTAAATGTTAAATCTAAATCTAAATCTAAATGTTAAATCTAAATATTAAATCTAAATCTATATCTAAATGTTAATTCTATAATATTAAATCTAAATCTAAATGTTAAATCTAAATATTAAATCTAAATCTAAATCTAAATGTTAAATATAAATGTTAAATATAAATCTAAATCTAAATGTTGAATCTAAATGTTTCGGGTGAAACTAAATATTTAGCTAATATGCAAATTCAAAATACCGGTAACCGGAAGTACCAAAATAAAAGCTCGAGGAGGTCAGTGTGTGTTTATAGTGTCAAATAATGATTGACAAAACATCTCATCCGGGGAAATGGGCTCTTGGACATGGATTATCGTGATAATAACTACCTAAATAATAAACACGTTTGGAGAAACTGTATTTGAAGAGTACTTTGAGTTTTTAGTGTCACTTTTATGAAGGGGGCGAGACTTATGACCTGTAGCCACTATAGCCAGCCACGAGGGGGCTCACTTTGACTGATCTGTCATGTTCGCTTGCATGAAGGCCAGCAAGAGCCTGACCAGTGCGGTAGTGTTGGCCATGGTCGCGCTGCGAAAAATGTCCAACGAATCGGCGTTAGCCGAGAACATCGGCAGAGCTGTCCTGGCGGCTATTCAAACTTTTTCAACAGCGACAGCAACCGCCTCAGGGCCACCACAGGCCAACTCGGTAAGTAGCTATGTTTTCCAAATCACGTAGCATTGGATTCTTGTCAAGGCTAACTTAACTTAACTAGCTAACGGTAGCCAGTAGAGATTTGCTACTAGCACCAATGCACTTTATGTGTAGCACATTTGTTTCTATAAACCCTAAAACTCACACCTTTTAAGTTACGCAGTGGGATGAACTCATGAGTAAATGTGAGTTCAAGATTATGTGAAGATGTTCTGACCAGCAAAGCATAAATTATATAATTTAGCGTTACAGCTAATGGAGACTACTTGTCACCCCTCAGGCCCACAAATGACACTGTGAATTGTTGGTCAAATGGAAATCTGCCTCTGTCTTCAGTCAGACATCTCACCTTGGCTTACCTGCTGGCCTTTACTCACAAGATAAAACCGTTCTCTGTTTGGCTAGAGAGAGAGCAATGCTGATGGAGGACAGAGGCAGTCACAATGATAAAGACATTTAATTTAATGTGAATGAGTGTATACTGTATAAAAGCATAAAATGTATCTCTTTGTTTCTGCATTTTCCTGCTTTTTTGTCCTTTGCCAATCTCAACACTGTTTTTTTGACTGCTGGGCATATAAACATTAAAAACACATGAAATATAATGTTGCTAATATTTTGCTAATGTCTCTTCAGGCTCTCACCACCTACAATAACCCACCGGGGCCAGCCACACCCACCACCTCCACTGGGACATCATACCGCTTGGTATACTTTCATACTCATGTAACCTAAGTGGCTGTTTGTTGGTTATTTAATTTGTGTGGTGTAATGTTTCGGCATTAGTTCCAATCATGGTGGCATATTTTACACAACAATAACATGTGACAAGATAACAATGTCTTTGGTATTTTGTTTATATTTCAAAACTCTTCAGGGCTCCAGCACCAGCACTACCATACCTTTACCAACAACAGACTTTGCTCCAGTGACCTGTCTGTCAGTAAGTACTCATTAATATTCATGTTCATATTTGTTTGATTTATTTCTCATTTACCTCTCTGTAACCTTTCATCTTTTGATTGTCCATTTTATTTAAATATTTCTTAAATAAATGTACAGTACACTCTATAATTCTCTTCAGTCAGAAAGATAATGAGTGGATGTGAATGCTCATCTGTTATGTCTATAATTCTCTCTTGAATAACCCTTGTTTGTTATAGAAACATGCCAAATGTCATATCCTTTGCTGTGTTCTAGAATGACTACCAAGGAAGACATCAGATTTCAAAGAGGAGCTTGAACATGTTCTTTCACTGAAAACCACCTTTACAGAAGCGGCATCTATTCTTTCAATCTCAAGGCCAACTTTCTACAAGTTACTGCAAGACTATAATATCCCAACGTCAAAATTTAAGAGCATCAGTGATCAACAATTGGATCTTGAAGTGTCACAAATAAAAACTGAACACCCAAATGTTGGAGAAGTGATGCTTATGGGGCATCTCCGCTCCAAAAACATTGTGGTTCAAAGACAACGTGTAAGAGATTCACTGCGAAGGATGGACCCAATTGGTGTCCTAGCCAGGAGAAGAACAGCAATAGCTCGGCGAGTATACTCTGTCCCACATCCAAATTTCATATGGCATGTAGACGGAAACCATAAGTTGATTCGGTGGAAATTGGTTGTTCATGGAGCCATAGACGGATACAGTAGGATGTTGATGTTTCTTCACTGCTCCAACAATAATCGTGCTGAAACTGTAAGAGACCTCTTTACTGCAGCTGTTGGACAGTTTGGCAGACCACTGCACATCAGGACTGATCACGGAGGAGAGAACGTTCAGATTTGGGAGGACATGCATGCAAGCAGGGGGGAAGGCTCTGTTTTAACAGGAAGTTCTGTACACAACCAGAGGATCGAGCGTTTTAACCGAGACTTGAACAAAAACTGCAGCCATATTTATGCACCCATTTTTTATGAACTGGAATCCCTGGGTATCCTAGACATAGACAATGCAACAGACCTATTTTGTCTCCATTATGTCTTTCTACCCAGAATCAACCGCACTTTGGAGGAATTCAAAGCTGGATTTAACAATCACTCTATGTCATCTGAAGGAAATAGAACACCAGTTCAGCTTTTTAGTCTGGACAATGATTTGCCTCATCTTCACAACCCAGAACTCTCAACAGCAGGGTTAGTTTTTTGTTCCTCACCAAACTCTCAAAGAGGATTTTCCCCATTGAATGACAGGGATTTGCAAGAACTGAATGATGCCATTAACCCTCTTCAAAATGACAACAACAATGGCAAAACATTGTTTCAGAGAACACAACAGTTTATTTTTGATAAACTTGTAAATGTGTGATCTTAGCATAACATGGACAACTAGGTAACAAGATTTAACTGCAAGATTTAAAGCCTCTTGCCAGCATATACAGTCATGTGAAAAAATTAGGACACCCATGCTAAAGTTGACTAAAAAGAGGAATAAAAATCTTTTGCAATTTGATCTTAATGTCTTAATTTTAAAAAATGAGGAAAAATCCAATCTTTAAGGACACCAATTTTCTTTGTGAATGAATAATGTATCGTAAATAAATAAATAAGTATATTGTATACATGCCCTTCACCATACCTAGAGATTGGCATGGGGTACTTTCCATAAAATCATCTCTCAATGCAAATCAAACCAGCTATTAGGCTAACTGAAATAAAACCATGCCAATCTCTAGGTATGGTGAAGGGTATGTGATGATGGGGGGCTATTTTAATTCCAAAGGCCAAGGGAACTTTATCAGGATGCATAGTATCCTGGATCCATGAAATTAAAATCTGCCTGCCTCTGGGGATTTAACATAGGGGTGTACTGACTTATGCCCCCTGTATTTTAAGGAAGAACATTTATTTACAATACATTATTCATTCACAAAGAAAATTGGTGTCCTTAAAGGTTGGATTTTTCCAAATGTTTTTAATTAAGGCATTAAGATCAATTTCCAAAAGGTGATTTTTTTTTTTTTTATTATTATTTCTCTTTTTAGTCAACTTTAGCATGGGTGTCCTAATTTTTTCACATGACTGTAGATGTTTAAAAATGACATGATGGCACATACTTGATGTCAATGTTAAAAAGGCTACAGATGCACTTTGGCAACTGTTAAGTTTTCTGTCAAGCCAAAAGCAATGGTACTGTGGATAAATACAAGATGACTCGTTATGTGAAAGAACAGTGAAATACTTTTCAGGGCTCTACAGATGTATTGATACAAAACTGTCTTCCACTACATTGCAGTACATTGTTCCTGATTTTTAAATTACCTAAATATGCAAAGTAAAACTACTCAGTAAAGTAAAACGATACCTGTCATTGTTTTATTATCTTATACATTACAAACATAACTATTGTATCTTTATTATGTATCTCTGAGAGAAGATGGCTGTTCATAAGGTAAGAAAGAAACTGTTTTCAGCTTTGTGACGATGCATTTTGCAGCTAATTCAAAAGGTTTTGTAAAGTGCTTGAGTAGGAATAGAAGGATTTTTTTTCAAAAAATGAACAAATACATTCTTCAGTTTATCACAAAACATTCAACATCAGTAAATCTGAATATAAATGGCTTTCAATGGTGAGGAGGGGAATTAAAAATTGTAATCTGAAAAGTACTTCAAATTTCTACTGAAGTACCTTACTTGAGTAAATGTACATAGTTTATTCCTTCACTACTGTTTCAGTATAAAAAAAACTGGTAGTTAAATTAATCAATCATTGTTAAAAAACACATATCACAAGGTTAAAGTAACTACATTAGTGATTTATTACTCTGATGACCGATTCCATATCCTTCAAATCATACCGTACATTTTACAGAATAAAGGGTCAGATACAGTCTTCACAGAGGTAAACACTTTTTGTAATTAACATCCACAAACAGGAATAGAGTTTTTATAATCAAAAACTACAGAAACCACATGGAAACCAGAGCTGATAGCTCTATCAATCCTTTTATACTAATACATACAGCCAAACCTTAGTCCTTAAACTATGATGAACTCAAAGGACATATAACATTTTTTTTTGTATTATTTTTCATTAGGCTATACTGATTGCATATGGCTGGCTGTTGATTTACAGAAATCAGGAAGTGATAGATGTGTTTACATAATGTGTACATCACAATGTTGCATTTTTATTGCAAAGGAGCTCTTAACAGGAAATTTGATGACAAGATAAAAAAAAAACAGCAAAGAATGTGGAGCAAGATGGGAAAACACGAGCTGAAGTATTTATTTTTCAGCTTTCTTATGTACTGCAATTGAAACCACTGCTTTATAATATGGACAAACTATGTCCTCTATGAAATACACTTACAAATATGGACACAATCAACCACTGGGCTGTAGTGTAAAGTTTTAGGGTTGTTACCATGAGGGGGGCAGAGGGTACACAGAACACCACAGGTTTGACGAACATGGGGAGTCCTGCACTAAACAGTGGTGTATTACACTGCAGCGGTTCTTTTACAAATTAACTGATTTCAGTAAATTAGTAGTAGATTTACAGTAAAAATCAAAACTAGGACAGTACACTTATGCTCCAGTTGTGCTTGCAAAAAATATGCCTTGTGCTTTTATGGTAGCTGTTAAATTTCTCGTTGTTTAAATGGTGCTGAATAAAGATCCATTCATTAGTGCTACTAGGAAGCAGTAGTTAAATTCATCATCATCAGCCATTGTTGTTGTGTTCACAAAAAGGTGATGCTCATTTGCACAAGTGTGCGCAATGGGAAGATGTTTTTTTTCATCATGAATAAATATTAATTTAGGAGTTGGATGAAAACCAATGGCTGGGACTTTGCTGCTCCCTGTAGCAAACGCCAGGATGTGACCAGGGCTCAAAGTCTTCAGGAATGCCTCCTCATCGTCGGTTAGAGTCCTGTCCCCATATGTGTCTCTCAGCTCTTTATCTAAAATGAAAGAGAAACCAGTGTTGACTTGGAGACTGGAAAATACTCAGGTTTAAGAAAGCCTGAATTAGTGAATAATTGAGTGACTAATGGATTACTGTATACTGTAGGTATTTTGGTGAAAAAGCTAAATTTTATTCTGAAAAGCAATCAGATAACTGTATTCTTGTTTGTGGTACATAAACATTAGATAGGCATAGCTTCATGAGTTGTAAAGAATAAAATGAATCTGTAAATTCTCTGGATTGCCTTATTGTATAATATACTGAATTACAAATACATACTTACTTTGAACACACTGGAGAAACTCCCTAAATTTGACCACCATCAACTCCTCCTTAGCTCTTCTGTTGCTCCCCAGTACGGAGTAGCTTGGCTTGAGAATACCAGCTACAAAATCAGCTTCTTGACCTTTGTCCTCTCCTGGTATGTCAAGCAGCACACGCAAGCTGTGGTTCTCTCTCAGGAGTGCTAAAACCTGGAGGGAAATTCAACACCATAAATGAAAGGCCATAAAGATAACCAAAGATACAGAACTGTGAGGTAAATCTTACTCCATAGTGGGACAAGCCATCAATGAGTTGATCAAGACAGCTCTGCCGTTGCAGAACAGTATGGTATAGAACTGCATTTTTCACAAACACATCTCTGTTGGCCATGGTGACTGTGAGTGGAAGCCCCTCTACTTGATATCGCCATGAGTCACAGCAGCTGACTGCTTTGTCCAAATCATCCTGCAAGGTTGCATGTTGAACCTAAATATTACAGATCAAATGTTAGTTTCTCAAATTACTGCATTAAATCTTTAATTATTTTAATATGCATTCCACCAAAATAAAAGTAACTGTACTGCTGTGGAATATTAAAAAAAAGCAAAGGCTTACTACAATAGTCTTCAGATCAGAACATTAACATTACCTTATTGAGGTTCTCCCTTAAATCAGGGTCACCTATATCATCAGGTGTCACATGAGCTTGAAGGATGTCCCCAGACACAATGTAGTCCACTACACTCGGGGACAGGAATGCAGGTGGTTCACCCCCTTGCACTATTATTGTAGACATCATCCTGCCAATGGTTCGATACACTCCATTTTGCAAGTGGAGCATGTTCAGTCTTGGTGTGCATCCATTTGGTGTGCCTGAAAGATTAAATAAATTAAACAGCACATTCTGTATTATTTACTCTGGCATTTACAAACCAATATTTTTTGCCAGGTAGCCACAAAATATATTATATATATATATATATATATACATAGATATATTTATAAAAAACCTTCAAAAGCTCCACTGTCCTGGAAGATAGCCTTCACCAGTAAGCGGAAAAACTCTCGTCTGGGACCCCCAAGGTCAGCAGCATCTTCCACAGCATCATGTTCATCGCTTGCAAATGTGACATAGAGCTTGTCACAGCTTTCTGCAAAACTGGGTCTCTTAAACACACGTAAGGCTGTGGTCCAAACATTGGCTCGACTGATATAGATCTGTCTTGTTCCCAATGTCATAACTCTCTCACTGTGAGCTTGTAGAAGGCCTGCAATTTCTTCTTTGCTCAGCATTTCAGATGACCTATATTAAAAATGACAAAGATAAACAGACCTTTGGCTATCTGTGCATTTACTCCACTATCACCTTCAGTGCACGATGATATAATGACGTTCGATGTTGTTTGCGATGTTTACAGAGGTGTAAACAAGCCGTGATAAAAAATTACTTGTAACTCTTACTTTAAAGTATTAACAGCAGGTCCATCACACTCTTCTAGTAGACTACGCTGAATTGCCTCTTCAAGAGCCTCATCTTCTTCCAGATAAACAGGGCTGAGCAAACAGATATAAACAGGGACAGCAGAAATCCGAGGGAGAGAGAAAAACTTATAACAGAGGTTCATAATGTAAACAGACCAACATCTACCCTGCTGTATTTCTATGAAGCCCAAACAATATCTTACACAAATTCTGCCACATTATAAGGAAACACTTGTCTCGGGTCCCCTGCCTGGCCCTGACTTTCACTCTCTTGAGTGCTGCTCTCTGTCTCCTGACATCTGGCCTCACTTTCCCTCGGTGATGAAGGCACTGTACTCCGCACTGCATGAAGAAAAGGAGGTCAAAGGGAAATATTTTTGTAATGATGTTAATCTCATTTTATCTAAGTGCAACTTAACCCTAATTCCATTTTTAAGTGTGTTTCCTTTAAAAAAAAATTAAAAGGCAGCCTTTAAGGATTTAGGGTGAAGCAAAACTGAATGAGATGAGCTAGGTTTGAGAGTTGCCTCTCCCTTTCAGTACAAATGACTGAATTGTGCTACTAAGCTCAGTCTACACCTCTTATGAATTGTAGGTAGATGAATCAAGACATCCAATCCAAATACAGTTTACAGGTTGCTTACAGTGATCCATTTGAGGCTGACAAAAAAAATTATAATAAAAGAACTGGTGCTTAAATTCTGTCAGGTTGGCTTTTGTTAAGCTTTGGTCACACTACAGGACTTTCAAAGTCTTAAGATCACTGTACTGTTCACACTACACGCCTGTCTTGTACTCAGGAGTGTTGTGGTTTGCACACTTCATGACTGGGGGGTGGGGGTGTAAATCATACATTACATTACATTAGGTTAAAGTTTGTTGATTGCTCTCGGCAAGTGGAAAAATCAGGGCTACAATCCTAAAGTGTGAACTTAACTTTTGCAGTAAATAAAGCAGTAATTACTGAGTTGTCAAGGACAAGGGTATACTTTATTAATCACACATACAATTTTGTACAGTGGAACTTGTCCTCTGCATTTAACCCATCCCAGGAGCAGGGGCAACCATAGCACAGTGCCCATGAACCAACTCCAGATTCTGAGCCAGTGCCTTGGTCAAGGGAACTGACTGGATAATTAACCTAAATGTGCCCGTTTTTGATGGTGCAGGAAACCCACACAAACAGACCGGGTTTGAACCAAGTTACCATACAGCCCATAGAAAACATAATATAAACAAGTGCTTTAACCTACTTCTTCTTTGACGCGATGGACTTTCTTGCAGTCTGTCATTTTCACTCCCTTGACTGATGAGCTCACTTTCACTTGTGGAAGGTGACACTGTATGAACTAAATTACATGATGTTATGGACAAAAGAAGGGAAAATATATATCAGTAATTGGAAACAAAGTACTTAACATTTTTAATTTAAATACCCATATCTGAATTTTGGGATGAGCAGAATTAATAATAAATAAAAAAAATGTATAAATAAATGATAAACCCATTGCTATAAGAAAATAACTGTTGACTGTGCCTACAACCTGTTGAAACATTTCAAATTCTCAGACCCACCTCTCCTTCTCCAGCCCACAGGACTTTCAAAGTCACTATCGGAGAGTTCCTCAGGTTCCTCCTGGAGAAAAAAGTATGTTATGTGTGATATATAATACATCAAGCCAGTGGCAATGCTAGTTAACCTAAAAAAAGGATATGCTATTTATGTAAAGAAGCAGAATAAGCAACATACATATTTTTACTTCTAAAACATTGAATGTTGCCCATAACTGAAACTCTGTACTGTCATATAAACTGTTTACCTGTACAGGTTTGCGTATTAATGCCATTATATAGAGACAAGTGGCTGAACTAATCGAGGCAACTTCCTTTCCACCCCAAAGAAAACTGTTCGAGACGTTTGGTTTCATTAGTCTTTTGCATCCCTTGACTGTACTCAAATACTCGAATGGGAATGACTGGCCCATAGACAATGCAAACGTTCTTCTGAAAATGGCAGTAATTTCTTCTTTAAGTTGTGCTTCAGACCAGTCAGATGTAAAGGAGATCTTCCCAATAAGGCCATCTCTTGCCAAATTTGCTCTTGAGTCTCCCCTTGGAATGCGGAATGTTGATGCTGAAGAGAAAAGCAAGCACACAACATCTCTTGTATAGTGTTTGCAGGCTTTGTTTTTTCTGACAAAACGTGAGTGTGTAGCAGGCCTTTGAAGAACTGATGGAAATGGAACCTGAAATCAATGGAAACACAGACACCTGTGCATTACAAGAGAGAAATACGTTTTTAGTTAATTGTGAATGCAAACTGTAGATGCAAACCAACTAACTGGTAGTATCATCAACCCATCATGGGGTCTCTATACGATTGATCGATTACTAGGTGGTTCCTTAACCTTTTTTTTGTCAATAAGCAATTTATTAAATCAAAATGCTGGTGTTGTGTAAAATATGCCACCATGATTGGAACTAATGCCGAAACATTACACCACACAAATTAAATAACCAACAAACAGCCACTTAGGTTACATGAGTATGAAAGTATACCGAGCGGTATGATGTCCCAGTGGAGGTGGTGGGTGTGGCTGGCCCCGGTGGGTTATTGTAGGTGGTGGGAGCCTGAAGAGACATTAGCAAAATATTAGCAACATTATATTTCATGTGTTTTTAATGTTTATATGCCCAGCAGTCAAAAAAAACAGTGTTGAGATTGGCAAAGGACAAAAAAGCAGGAAAATGCAGAAACAAAGAGATACATTTTATGCTTTTTTACAGTATACACTCATTCACATTAAATTAAATGTCTTTACCATTGTGACTGCCTCTGTCCTCCATCAGCATTGCTCTCTCTCTAGCCAAACAGAGAACGGTTTTATC
Source organism: Perca flavescens (assembly GCF_004354835.1). Classification (NCBI taxonomy): domain Eukaryota; kingdom Metazoa; phylum Chordata; class Actinopteri; order Perciformes; family Percidae; genus Perca; species Perca flavescens. Next base: position 33,288,322 of record NC_041344.1, read on the forward strand.
TTGTGAGTAAAGGCCAGCAGGTAAGCCAAGGTGAGATGTCTGACTGAAGACAGAGGCAGATTTCCATTTGACCAACAATTCACAGTGTCATTTGTGGGCCTGAGGGGTGACAAGTAGTCTCCATTAGCTGTAACGCTAAATTATATAATTTATGCTTTGCTGGTCAGAACATCTTCACATAATCTTGAACTCACATTTACTCATGAGTTCATCCCACTGCGTAACTTAAAAGGTGTGAGTTTTAGGGTTTATAGAAACAAATGTGCTACACATAAAGTGCATTGGTGCTAGTAGCAAATCTCTACTGGCTACCGTTAGCTAGTTAAGTTAAGTTAGCCTTGACAAGAATCCAATGCTACGTGATTTGGAAAACATAGCTACTTACCGAGTTGGCCTGTGGTGGCCCTGAGGCGGTTGCTGTCGCTGTTGAAAAAGTTTGAATTCCCCTTATTCACCGCGCCTCCATCTTGAAAACCAAAACGAGGCTAGGGGGTACACTCTAAACCGGAAGTTCAGTGAGAGAGCGCAGCGGGCGTCTGTCTTCATCAGGTCGTCATGGCGGTACCTGTGTGGACTACAAACCTTTCATCTCTTCCGGAATTAAAAGTGGACTATGTTGAAAAATGGGCAAATAACGACTGCAAGATTCCGCGGGCTGTTTTGCTGAAAGGTTACAGCAACTGGATTGAGGGATATGTGCACGACGTGGAAGGTAATACACGATGATGACGGCTTTTTTTCTGAAATCAACATTAGCTAACGTTACTTTTATGGTTAGCTTGTTAGCTAGCTAATACAACATTACAAGCTGATGCTAAGCATTGTTAAGATATATTAACCACACCAGACTGACTGTTATTTTGAGTGTTAACAATACATTATTTTCCCGACAGTCAAGAGTGGCGAGACAGTCAGTGTGAGAGCTAAGTCTTTTTCGCTCAATGCGAAAAAACGAGGCACCTTACAACATTCAGGTATCATGACTGTGGACAAACTGCTCCGTTTGCGGAGTGGTGCCACTGCTAGAACAAAGATGCTTGCTAAACGTTCAAATGTTCATTTTGATCGTTCATATCAACAGTTCATCTTTCCCTGCTAGACTAAAAATAACATATGTGCAGTTAATGTGATCTTTAGCTAAAAGTGTATTGGAACCATCAGTCAAAATGGCTTGTTTCCAATGTGTCACTACAAAGCAAGGCAGGGTGCTACTGTTGGTTATTTAAGTTAATAAATATTAAGTATAAGTAAGTTTGTTTACAGGCATGTGTTGCTCAGTTTACACAGCGGTGTTAAGTAGGGTTGGGGAAGGTACTCTTCAGGTCTCACAGGTAACACAGATGCTAAAAACGAATCAGTAATGTCGTTCACAGGGATGCACAAACCCAGTAACATCATTTAATTACTTTGAAACTTATATGCATCTCGGCCTCAAAAATATCTTATTTTAATAAACAGCTGGTGTCAAACCGCTTGTCAAATTACTGTTATTCCCCAACCCTGGGTTTTAGTACAGTGAGTGTCCAACATATTAGGTACCCTGCAAGCTGTATTAATCAGTATCATGTCTGATGTCTAGAACAAACCTAGCAACTTAAACATTGACTGTTATGCTTTCATTGCTGGAACATGAAAACGCCAGTTGTACCTAATTAAATGCACACTCAGTGTACATCACCATGCTCTGTAAATTCATGTTAGGTATTTATATCACCACCTACTTTGCTAGGCCAGTTACATATTCTTTTAAATCCTTAGTTACCATGACTGTTTGGATCTGGACCAGACGTTTAGAAAAATATGTTTGTATACCTATCTAAATGTGAATGTGTTCTTAAACTTGTTTGATTATTCTTAAAGGTGGAGCTGTCCTTCGAGGAGCCATTCATTGGCAAGACCACCTGCAACTGTAAAGCTGGCTTGGGACAGTGCAATCACCTAATAGGACTGCTCTACACGCTGGCCCACTATATAAAAATGGGGTATGCATCTGTCCCCCCAACTGCAAGCAAAACATCTCTACCTCAAGCCTGGCATGTTCCATCAAGGACATTAGGTCTCACCCCAAGAGCAGTTAGCACTGTGACAGTATCCAAAGTTAAACCACCATTGGCTAATGCACCACCAAAAAAAAAAGCAGCACTCTACTAAGGGGATTGTATCTAATTTGTATTGTCCTGTGCCACTTCCATTACCAAGTGCTGAATTTGCAGAGACTCTTCGTAGCAACCTGGCTAAAATCGGCAGTAAGAGCCAGATGTTAAAGTTACTGGAAGTAAACTGTAAGCAGCCTGCTGATCTGGTCTCCACAGAATTTGGGGACCTTCCCCGGGGTTCTGTATTAACTTACCAGACTCAACGTCCACTGTCCATTTTCAGTGAAAATGACCCTGAACTTCCTCTACCTCCACAGCCATGCTCATTTAGCACTGCTCTAGATGATACTGAAACATTCTTCTATGGTGGCCTGGCTGTCACACTGTCTGATGCAAAGCATCTAGAGATGGAAACCAGAGGACAAAGCAGTAGCAAGACCTGGCATCAAGTACGAGCCAAACGCCTGACATCATCATCATTCAAAAGAATCTGCTCCAGGGTGAGAGATTTTGACAGTTTGGCAGCCAACATGAAGGAGAAACAGTTGACACAAACTAAAACAATGAAGAGAGGCCTTGAAATGGAGCCAGTTGCTGCTGCTGAATACAAGGAAATCACTGGCAATGAAATCTACCCTTGCGGGTTTGTAATTAACCCCCATGCCCCACATCTGGGGACCTCACCTGATAGGAAAGTGCGTGACATTAGTGCAGAACCAACCTACGGACTTCTGGAAATCAAGTGTCCAGACAAGGACAGTTTTAAAGACTGTGCATACTTGTACTGCAAGCCCGATGGAACCTATGCTCTGAAGACAGTCCATGAGTATTACTACCAGATGGTGGGACAGATGGGTATCACCGGTATGACATGGTGCGATTTCTTTGTCCAGTGCAAACAGGACCATCACCTGGAGCGGGTCCACTTCAACCCTGAAGAATGGGAAAACATGAAATCCAAACTTGACAGTTTCTTTTTTACATACTTCCTGCCTGCCTTGTGCAACAAAGGTACATAAAAAGAGCATCAATGAAATGAAACACAGGAGCCCATGTTTAAAGGTAGTGTTTTATTTTTCAGAGGTTTCGTGACAAGTGCTTTATATTTAAAAGTTTTTGTGAAGTAACATGTTTCTGATAATGTTACACACACACACACACACACACACACACACACACACACACACACACACACACACACACACACACACACACACACACACACACATCTGTGCAGTAGATGAAAAAATGAAAAATTACATAAAAAATAAACACTGTTAAAAATAAAAAACTTAACTGTAAAACAACCTGTCAGTGTAATTCAGTGTGCTCCATGGTGTGGACAGGATAATTTCAAACCAGTCCATAAAAGACAATTTCAAGGGTGCACTGGCACTCTTTAGAACAGAGGCCCTTGGAAGTTACTCAAGAGGGCACAAGTTGATTGACAGAGCCCACTAGTGTCATTGGTAAGACCGTATCGAATATGTGATACTCTTTGATCCTCCTAATGGCACGCTCAACATGAATGCGAAGTCTGGCTATGGCTTGTGTCTGTCTCACCTCTTCCTGGCTGAAATGTCCACTTGGGCCTAAAAAGGGCGGGATCACAAGGGAGACATTGATTTCAGTGAGAAGGTCCTTGATGAGAAATCCTTTATCAGCCATGACCTCATCGCCTTCCTCAAGTAGACACAGGATCCCTGATTCTCTTGTGATCTCCTTGTCAGATATCGAACCTGTATACAGGTCACTGACAAATGTGACTAAACCTGAGGGAGAGATGCCAACTAGGCCCTTAAAAGTGGTGTTACCTTTGTAGTGGGAGTAGATTTCAGAGTTGAGAACTTTTGAACTAGGCCTCTGCGTGTATTTCTGTACAATCTAATATAACTCTTGTAAGTGGGAAAGTGCTTTGGAAACAAGGAGGCATGAGCTCGTTTACAGTTTCTCTCGAAGGCCAAATTGGAAGTGATCCTAACATGAATTGTAGATAGTTTGCCCAGGTTACACAGATCCTGCTTACAGTTGACTGTGACACATCAAAGCGCACTGCAAGGTCCTGTTCAGGAAAACCTTGCCTAAGACGTCAAAGAAATAGAAAAAACTGGTCAATGACGGCCAGTTTAGGAATGCTAAACCCTGCCTTACAATTTCCCCGTCAGCTTGCCTTATTCGCTGTGCCTGACTCCACCCTACCATGTTTTCTGCAGTAGGCTGTAGGGCCATAAACACTGCTTTCAGTGTGTTGTAATCAGGAAAGCCTGTGAAAAACATGATGTTCTTATCATCGCCTTGGAATCTTGAAAGGAGAAACCGCTTGGTTTGAAGACGTGCAATTAATTCTGCTTGATCGTTGATCATCTTGTGGGCTTCCTTAAGTTGCTCCTCCAGTGGCGGGGCAGTTCAGCATAATCATGATCGGGGTGTGGAGGGGCCGTCTCTGTACTGCAAGGGCAATATTGAGGGACATAATTTTAGGAGAACATATTTTAAACTAGTAATCAATCTCCCATCTGAGGCCAGTCATTTGCAAAACAATGCTTTTCTCTTAAAAGTGATATTTCCCTAAGTAGAACAGGTCAGTAGCAGTCACCTCCAACATAAGCTGCTCTGGAAATCTGCTGTCACCACCAACAATATATAGAATAATATTAGTTTTTTAACACTCAGTATTGTTTACTACAAAGAGATATTACTTTTTGAAAGGTTAGATCCCAGACAGAATGAAATATATCCGGTACAATATTTATCATTTTCATGTTTTAGATTTTCAAAAGGATTAAGTGGTAACTACAGAGGGGTGTACTACAAAGTGAGGTTGATGGGTTAGCTAGGTATGTTGAGCCAAAAGCCAGAATTTTTTATGTCACAAAGGGGGCTCTCTTAACCTGGCTATATTATATATAGTTGTTATGTTAAATAAACAGGAGGCACTGAGAGTGTACTGAGTCAATAGCTACTGTATTTTCTAACAGAATTCCTCTGATCCTAGCAATCAGATAGGGGGAAAAATTATGTTCAGAGAGATACACGTCACTTACCTTAACTCATTGGAATTTACATCACCCTGCTGGACATCCTCTTCAACAACTGTGGTTGCATTACTGGAAAGCAGTATTACTGAAACTTAGTCACATGAAAAGAGGTCTTAAAAACATTATGGACTAAGAATGTAACTGCACAGAAATATACCTTGTAGTTCCTCTGACGATAGACCTCCTTGCAGGCCTCACGGTGCTATCAGTCCAGGCAAACAATGTTGGAACAGCACCCTTCTTCAACTTTCGCATGCCAACCAGGGTCTTCAAAAAAGACTCTTCTTTGAAGTGATCTGAACATACTTTTGTGTCCCCGTGGATCTGTAACGTTAGATATTGAATGGATGTTACTGTTTATAGTTGTGTGCTTAACTTGGTCTAGATTAGCAATGGTTATCATAAACAGGCACAGGTCACGTCTTGTTTATATTCTGCTGTAAGACACGGTTAGCCACGGCTTAGCAGACCAGGCTAGTCTAAAGAGCTACAACTTGCTTAACTTTACCCCCGAATCAGCCCCTCGCTCGTTATAACTTAAAAAGTACCGGTTCGTGGCTTATCAAGCCATGTCTATTTAGCCAAAAGGCTTAGCTAGGTATCTCTATGCTAGCTAGTTAACGTAAATATGGCTAGCTAACGTTAGCGTAGTTCGTAAGCTAATGTTAATATCTTACCTTGAAGTGGCGACCTGGATCTCTTCTTATTTTGTGAATCCATTCACGGCAAAGTACATGATCTTTGGGGAAACGATGGAACGTTTGACCTGTATAGGATTTCTTTCTTTTGGAAGAAGTACATTTGGGAACACAACAATGCGGCGGCATTGTTGGTAACGTTATGACAGTTAGCCTACAGAGGGCCAACGGTTACTTCCGTACAACACAGCCTCGTTTTGGTTTAAGATGATGACGTAGGTGAATAAGGCGATGTTCTCGGCTAACGCCGATTCGTTGGACATTTTCGCAGCGCGACCATGGCCAACACTACCGTACCTGGTCAGGCTCTTGCTGGCCTTCATGCAAGCGAACATGACAGATCAGTCAAAGTGAGCCCCCTCGTGGCTGGCTATAGTGGCTACAGGTCATAAGTCTCGCCCCCTTCATAAAAGTGACACTAAAAACTCAAAGTACTCTTCAAATACAGTTTCTCCAAACGTGTTTATTATTTAGGTAGTTATTATCACGATAATCCATGTCCAAGAGCCCATTTCCCCGGATGAGATGTTTTGTCAATCATTATTTGACACTATAAACACACACTGACCTCCTCGAGCTTTTATTTTGGTACTTCCGGTTACCGGTATTTTGAATTTGCATATTAGCTAAATATTTAGTTTCACCCGAAACATTTAGATTCAACATTTAGATTTAGATTTATATTTAACATTTATATTTAACATTTAGATTTAGATTTAGATTTAATATTTAGATTTAACATTTAGATTTAGATTTAGATTTAATATTATAGAATTAACATTTAGATATAGATTTAGATTTAATATTTAGATTTAACATTTAGATTTAGATTTAGATTTAACATTTAGATTTAACATTTAGATTTAGATTAAGATTTAATATTTAGATTTAACATTTAGATTTAGATTTAACATTTAGATTTAATATTTAGATTTATATTTAAATTTAACATTTAGATTTAGATTTAACATTTAGGTGTAACATTTAATGTTTAGATTTAACTATTTAAAATATCTCTAAGTCGACAAATATTGTTCTAAATGTGCTAAAAAGTGACCCTCAAAAATTCATACCAGTTTTTTAAACATTGTTTGAAGCTAAATGTGACAAAATGTTGCTGTTATTTTCAGAGGGAGCCGCTTTACAAACGGCACCCCATAGTTGTTAGTGTATTTTAGGTCATTGTTTTACAGGTGTCAAAGTGTGTTGTATGTAGCGGGAGGATGAGGACCCAAATGCAGAGAGAGGCAGGCAGGCAGGCAGGAGATGGTGGTTTTAATTTAATTGTAACAAAAAGCGGCAGCACAAAGACTGGAAAACTTACAAACTAAAACTGACGGGCAAAACGCAGGCAGGAGTAAAGTGACGCAGGAACAGACACAAGGCACAGGACGGAAACACAAGGGCATGGTCCCAAACTAAACGGGCACGGACACAAAACGATCTGACACAAGACAAGGGGAACACCGAGGCTAAATACATGAGGAGATGGGTAAATCAGAAACGGGTGAGACAACAAGTGAAGCACATCAGGGCGGGGCAGGACAATCGACAAAGGTGGGAAAACTCAGGAAGTTAATTGGACAAGACAAGACAGAAAACCAGACTATCAAAATAAAACAGGAACACAGACAGAAAATATGACAACAACTAAACACAGACACTTGACAAACCACTAGGCAACACAAGGGACAACAGAGAAGACAGAAATAATCAAAACACACAATACACAGACCAGAAAACAAACCCAACAGGGAACAAAAGTAAACCAAATGCAAAGCAAAACACCAAAACCATAACAAAGTGTGTTTGTTGGCTGTCAACCTTTGCTAGTGTTATGGGAGAAGGAGTTGATTTGAGACATGTATGAAGTGATTTGGTAGTTTTAGTGCATTTTGAATGTGAAATGAACTGCTGTGCCGAGCTGAAACTTGGTTGAGAGAACTGTGTTAAGAGTTTTGAAAAAGTGACCTAAGTATTGAGAGATGTATCCTAGCAACTGTAAAAAACTGTAGTGAACATATACGGTATTTATACAGAGAAAGCTCAGAAAGCCTTTTTTTTTTTTTTTGTATACAAACTCCAAATAAGAATGAAACAATTCTACACTGTACCATTTGAGAGAAACAAGAGAGCAAAGATACCAACATGTCCAGGTAAGATGTCTGAGGTTATGTACACAGCTATAAAAAAAAAGTGAAAAACACTATATCTTTAAGACTGCGTTCTTCCTGTTTTTCAGAAGGTAATGGAGGTGAAAGCAATAGAAACACCACATTCATTAGTATTTAGAGATGATGCAGACATCCCATGTGATGAAGAAAACCTGCCGCATGATGCTGGAGAGAGGCAGGATTAGTCCCACTATTCTTTGGTACTGTTACGTATGTACCTTTAGCTTTTTTCCCCAAGTAATTCCATAAATTACTAGAGACAAAATACTATATTGAAGAAAACTGCTGATTTTCATTCCTTCTTGTTTACCTTACATAAAAAATTGTATATTATACAATCTATATCTTTTCCTTAAATAAACTGTTGAGTAGTGTCAAGTCACTCAAATTGTTCAAACTGTAAAGATGAGAAAGTTTGTAATTACTGTATTGGTGTTTGATGCTAGTGTTTTTACCCTCCGTGTGTTCTGAGTGACAGTGTGTGTGTGTGTGTGTGTGTGTGTGTGTGTGGGTTATATGCGGGAGGGTGCTGCTGACATGAAAATGTATCGGGGCAGCTAACGTTAGTACAGTGTATGGGAACTCTTTTTTTTTTTTTTACCATGTCATTTTCCTAAATCTCTCTCCACTCCTGCACACTAAAGAAGCCCTTGTTAAGAAATCTCTTAAAAGACGTGTTCGTTTAGGAGAGGCTGCGGTCGAATTGAAAGTTAACTAAAAGGTTTAATAAAACAACATGAAAAACAACAGTCAAAACACAATCAAACATAAAACATGAAACACTGCCAGCTGCAGACTGCAAACATGCTTCCCCTTGTGGGGACACAGATTGCAGCCATGCGACATGACAAACACACTGTAACCAGCGGACTTCAGCTGTGACCCTGCAAGGGGAAGCTGCTGTAGTCTGCTGAATGACTAAATATGACTCAAACTAACAAGGACATTTGGCACAAGACTAAGACTACGACTAAATAAAAAATAGGTGACAAAATGAAAACCCTGTCGAGCCTCCGCCTCGGCACCTTGAAAAAAGATTCTTGCACACACTGCCCAATCAGGGGGTAGCACCCTAAGGCACCCTCCCCCTATAAAGCCCCAGTACACGCATTGCTCGCCTCCCTTTTTTACTCAGCCACCTTGAGTTATATCTGTGATCATATTTTTTGTCACCATCAGGTGTCACATAGTAATGGCCTCGACTAAGAACTGCGCTTCTTGGTCTTCTGCTGCCTAAACGGGTGGGGCTGGACCTACGACCAGGCCACGTCACATCAACCTACTGGAGCTGCACCACTTTGCCCCTAGCCTGACGTGGTCATACTCAGATTCTAGTCAGAATATGAGTCTGATACTGCTCCATTGAGCTGGGATTATGGGGCGTGTTTCAACCGAACCAGAAGAAGAAATGCCTCTGCACTCAATTAGATAGACCTACAACCAATCAGGGAAATGGAGACAGACATCACAGAAGCTGAAGTCAGTCAGGCTTCGACAGAGCAAAGGCAGTTTGCGTGTCGTGCGGACGGGTGTAGTAATGTGTATACATACGTGATCACAGTTCTCTGTTCCTCTTTTAAAATGAATGCACTGTCGCCATCTTCTATAACAGATGCGATGGCAGCCATCTTTGTTGTATACGAATTCAACCCAAGCGCTCTTTGGTGAAGTATTTGATTACGTTACTGTGGATCATCTGTCCATCATCGTATAAAGCCCGCCCTCACAATTTGATTGGTCCGAACAGCTCTGGTTTGAGCATAGTTGCTCCACAACAGATCAAGTCCAGGCCGAACTAAGTCCGGCTGGCATCCAGGCTACTTTGCCCCGCTGTTGGTCGGGACACATGTCATAGTGAGATCGGACAACACTACAGTAGTGTAATTTAACTTTATGGAATTATCCTGTTAAACAACTAAATTGTCTCATTATATCAATTTACAGATTACAACCTTTATTTAATGTTTTTTTTTTTTTTAATAACAGTATTTTTCTGTATTTGTATGGCATTAACCATACCATTAAGAAAAAATCTATAAAATAATACAGTGAATTCCAGTGAAATAATTGTTTTGTTTTTTTGACAGTGTAGGGATCGACCGATCTTTTTAAGGCCAATACTGATTATTAGTAGTTAATTAAACCAATAATTGATATTTGAAACCAATATATGGAACCGATATGCATTTACAGTGAAAATTAAAATCTTTAAATCCAAATTAAGATTTTGGAATGTTACAAACTCCAAAACAACACTTTGTTTAAATGCTTGAAGGAAGTATTTAATAAATGACAAACTTTTACATAAGCAGAGGGACAGACAGAGCTGTAGAGGAGCCAAAGTTAATTTTTAACTTTATGTAGTGTAATCAGGAAATAGTTTGAGCCGTTATCAGTAGGTAGGTGAAGCTTGATTGTCCGCCCCCCCATCCCCCCGATGACGTCAGGATGTGTTTATTTTAGCTCCGCCTGTCATGAATCAAACACATATTGGAAGCCGTGTTTGAGCAGCGGCTCTGACTGTATTTGCTGTGTGTACGCAGCATCTCTTGTCTGAAGGGAAGAAAGGCTTGGGGCTTATCCTTGACCAGGTACAATCATTTCTGATGGTTATTATTCACATAGCTTAATTACTTACTGCCCTTCAATTATTTATGGTTCTATTGTAGTATGTTATCCGTTTAGCTTCTGTGCATGGCAGCTGTCCTAATGACTACATATTTCAGTTAGTGAATGAACTGCACAATTTGACTAATTCCACATTGTGTCTGACAGGTACATCAGGAGGATGAGGCGCACTGTGTCTAATTTATTCTTCACCACTGGAATGATGATAGGATTTCTTTCCGTTCGCTTTCTGTCGGACCCATACTTTTCAACAGAACAAGTCTTCTATTTCATGAGGGCTGTAAAGCATGAGGTCAAACATGGTTTACAGCATGTACATACAGGTAGGCATTGTCTTAAGAGTTCATTTAATTGCGTTTTTATTTGTGCTTGTTTTATGGCTGATGTCTTGTCTTTGTTTTTCCTTTTCAATTAAAGCAGTAGTTCTTGGTGTCGACATTGTCTGTTAAAAACAATTCCCCTAAAAGGTGTAATCAATATATCAAATATTGTTAAATATATGTTAAATTGTCATGAAACATCTACATGTTGTGTTGATATATTTAAAATGGACATTTCCTTTGAAATGTGGACTGCTTTCCTTGAATGCTAAAAATCACTTACCGTAATGCCAAATGGGACAGGTGACTCTCAACTTCCTTACAAAATCGTTTGAACAATGGCAAGCCTTTTTTTTCTTTTCTTTTTTAAGGAGGGGAGCAAATTCAACAGGAAAAATAAATCTGATTGATTATGAATCCATTTACAGTTCTTTTCTTTCTTTCTCGAGTTATGTTGGTTAAACTACTGCGGTATTAGAATGTTATCAATAAGGCAAAATCAATTATAGCTGCAAGGTAAATACATATGGAGTAATTTAGGGATGTGTTTTTATAGGAGTTAAATCTAAAACATTTCACCCTAACAAAGGATATGTTTTAAAGTTTTAAAATTCAGTCTGTTGCTTTAGCGCCCCCACACAGTCTAGGTTTTCAGTTTCATTTTATGAATAGACCGGGCCCTGTGGCAAAAATGAGCTTTAGGATCTGACCCCTGTTCCTCTTACTTTTGTGCTAATTAGGAATGGGGCAAACAAAGGGAGTTTGTGTCAGTTGCACAGTTTCCAGCACGCAGCGTGTTGTGTGTGTAAGGTTGGGTGCCTACATTATGGAAATGGAATGCTGCTGACTAATGGTATAGGTAAGTTTTTGCAGTTACCATACAGCTTCAGTGCAGTCATTTCAACAAAAGTCACAATAAAAGTGCAGTACAGCGAAATGAACCAAATCTATAAACTGCAGCAACAACATGCCTTCTTTCTTCTAGATGATCTGAACCACCTTTTGAGGTGTCAAAAGTATTTACATTCATTACTCAGGTAGAAGTATAGATATTAGGGGTTAAAAAGACTTCTGTAGAAGTTGAAGTATCAACTCATCTTTTTACTCAAGTAAAAGTGTAAAAGTACTGGTTTCAAAACTACTTAAAGTATAAAAGTAAAAGTAATGTAAGGAAAAAAATGCCATTAAGGACAAAAGCTTAGACTGCGCCACAGGGGCCTATAGTGCACTACCCCACCTCCACAATTTCTTTTTTCTAAAGGCCATAATGACTTAGCCTCGTGAGACCGTCCTGATCTGGCGAGCTCCAGTTTTCCACTCGCAGATCAGTCTGGCATCTTGAGGCCGAGAAAATTTGGAGCCATTAGCCAAACGACCGGGCCATTCAGCGTTGGTTTTGAGGTGGGTTAGGTGGTGATAGACAGATGGTTTATCCAATCAGCTAACCAGTATTTTCAGACAGCGGTAGCCCTAATTCTGTTAGCCGCTCGCTAATGCTTTTTTTCTCTTGGATCCTTCTTTTGGAATATGGACCGGGAACCTGAAATGGTGCCTTTTATTCCTAAATTCTCGTTACACAAACGGCAAATATCCTTTACAGACATGTTGCTTGCATGCTGAGCTAACGAGCTATGCTTTGCCTGCAGCAGCAGGGGCGGGCTTGTGGTTGTATTTTCATACGCTTCGTGGATCTGATTGGTTGATTTGGCTCAGTCTATCACCAACATAGGTGATAAACAGATGGTTCAGCCAATCAGCTAACAAGTATTTCCGCCCCTTCCCAAAAGTTCTCCAACGGAAAGTTCCCAGATGGATATGCCGAGCAAATGCGAAGCAATCCATCTGGCGGAGTCAGGTTAATAATGACTATAATGTTATATTAAAATGTTAATGTTGAAAAATTTGGGATGCACCTGTTTATGCCCATTGAAAATGAAGGCATTTTAGTACAATGCAAATACATTAAAGAACCATATATGTGTACTACTGAGCATTAACGTGTTTCATGGAGCGGATGATATGATGACTAGTTGCCTATAAGTATTGTAATGGTGCAGAAGTCAAACTTCAGAGGCATGTTATCAATAGCCTTTATTGGATTGTAAATGTACATCAAAGCTTAGCTGCAGGAATCTGTGAGGGCAACGGATGTAAGATAACCAAACTGAAGAAAATTGCCGGTGCTTGGTTGGGACATTTCGCTGGAGTTCTCTTGAGTCTCTGCCACGGACATCTTGGTACTAGGATACATACGTCTGCTATTTCCTTGCTGGAGTGTGACGTGATTTGTGTCATGTGCAGGTGCGATGGATCACGTACAAACCAATAGGGTGTCGGAATGGTATATGTTTATACTTCTCAACCAACCACAATCAAATTCACTCTCTCTGGATGGCGCGATTTAGCTGGATAGGTTTTGGGTTTTTTTGGTGTTTTTTTTATCGATAACAAGCCGGAATGAAAACATACCATACCAACAAACGTATAGATACCCAAAATGTGTACTTAAGTAAGGTAACGAAGTATTTGTACTTCGTTACTTGACACCTGTGAACCAGTAAAGGATGTATTTTTTAGAGCTGGACAGACAGAAGCCGGGTCTTCTGGTCCTGCTGTGGTGTATCCACCTCTGTTTGACTGGTTGAAAAGTGCTCTTTTATGGCTCATCAAAATCAAACCGCAAAAGAAGACGGGGTGCTGTGTTGTTGCTAGGTGCTCATTCTCTCTAAAGACGATGATAATCAGAGGTGGGTAGTAACGAGTTACATTTACTCCGTTACATTTACTTGAGTAAGTTTTTGAAAAAACTATACTTCTAGGAGTAGTTTTAAATCACTATACTTTTTACTTTTACTTGAGTAGATTTGTGAAGAAGAAACTGTACTCTTACTCTGCTACATTAGGCTACAATGAGCTCGTTACTTTTCTTTTTACCTCTTTGGTTTTATTTTGACAGAGAGAGAGAGACTTCTGCTAAAGGCTCTACCACGTGACTGTGTTTCACCAATCACACAGAGTTGTGCAGTCTCGTCACGTGACCATGCTCAAACTCAGCGGCGGGACGGGTTACTTTACAGTCATAGCAAAACTAAAATGTCAGAATCAACCGTCGGCAGATCCAGACGAGGAGGAACACGCCAGAGGCCAGATCAACATGTCCTGGATTTATTTCAGTTACCCGGCTTCACCTAACCTAACCACTGGGGTCCCGCATAACCTGTGTCACGACGCTGGTTAACAACTAGTTCAGTCAACCATCAGGGTTTCCCAATCCAGCGGGGCGTGTTCACATAAAAGAGGTGATGTTTGCACAACATGACCAATAGCCACATATTTTACATAGCAAGAGCAAACTATAATTCTACATAAATATGAAGAACACAGACACGGTTCCTAAGGGGCCATCCACACGGAAAGTTTTTTTGTGTAAACGCACATCTTTTGCATCGTTTGGGTCGACCGTCCAAACAAATCCTGTAAACGCACTGCCTGAAAACGCACTTTTTTGAAACCTGGTCTCAGGGTGAAAAAATTCGAAAACGGCTCTCGTTTGGCTGGCGAGTACTTATGTCCTTTTGATTTCTTACAGGGTGAGTCGTTGTTGCCCATAAGACGCTAGCATTCTGCTAATGAATGCTGATTGGTCAGCGAAGGTCTGATTGCAATCGGAGATCCAGCTTGACGGCATCCAAAGCAGAGCCTGAATGTCAGAGTAAATATTTCGGCGTGGTCTTTAAAACAAGGTGGAGGGTGGGGGTGTGGCCTTGACCAACTGCCACTTTGCTCGTTTGAAAGCCATGATGTCTCTCTCTCTCTCTCATGGGTGGGCAAATTCTCTGGGCGGGCAAAGCAGAGAAAGGGGAGGTAACCTTTCTCCTTATGACCTCATAAGGAGAAGATTCCTGATTGGTCCATCTGAGCTTTCATTTTCTCTAAGGCAGAGCAGGATACCGAGGGCTCAGTTTACACCTATTACCATTTCTAGCCACTGGGGGACCATAGTCAGGCTGGGGGAACTCATATTAATGATAAAAAACCTCATAAAGTGAAATTTTCATGCTATGGGACCTTTAAAAAAAAAAAAACATAAATACAACCAAACTCTTTGCTTGGGGTAGGTTGAAACATTGGGTTGAGGGTTCTGCTTCTTCACATGTGTAATAAAGAATGAACACAACATGTTTAGAGTGAATCTGGTGATTCAAAACTTGCTCCTGTTTGGAGGAATTGGTGTTACAACTGACCCGTGTTGCAACTATCCCCGGTCTCCCCTACTTATGATTAACCTTAGGTCTTGAGCACACAGGACTCAAATGTCCATGCAGCACATTTCTGATACTTTGTTCTGACATGTTTCCAGTTAAGAACGAGAGCTCGGCAGATAATTCCACTCATACAACACGGATCTTGTGCTGGATCATGACAGGCCCCAACAACTTGGAATCTCGCACCAAGCACATCAGGGAAACATGGGCCAAGCGCTGCAACAAAGTGCTGTACATGAGCTCCATCAAGACTGACTTCCCCACTGTGGAGCTCAACGTGAGCGAGGGGAGGGACAACCTGTACTGGAAGACCATCCGAGCCTTTCAGTACGTCCACCAGCACCACCTGGACCAAGCAGACTGGTTCCTGAAGGCGGATGATGACACCTTTGTGGTCATGGAGAATCTACGCTACATCTTGTCCAAATATGATCCGGAAAAGCCATTATACCTGGGCAGAAGGTTTACCCCCTTCATCAGGCAAGGCTACATGAGTGGAGGAGCCGGTTATGTCCTCAGTAAGGAAGCACTGAGGAGATTTGTCACAGGGTTTAATACTGGGGAATGCACCCACTTCTCCACCATCGAGGACATGGCTCTGGGCAAATGTATGGAGAAGATGGAGGTGAAGCCCGCTGACTCCAGAGATGTGAAGGGGAGACAAACATTTCATCCTTATCCTCCAGACTATTACCTGGTCAGACAGCCCCCGAGACCACGGCCTTGGTATCTGATTTACGACCACTATACTCCAGTAGAGGTATGCAACACAATACACAAGTTCCTGTTAAGAATCTGGATTTAGACTGGTCTTAAGAAATCCCATTGTACGAGCTCAGTGTCTCAAGATGCCAGTAAGAAGCCCATCATTCTTGCATTAAAATTAATCCGTATCGGACAATTCTGCACCCCACAATTTAATTGTGCAAGCAAGTAATCAAGTAAAACGTATTTATAAAGCACATTTTACGGACACAATCACAAAGTGCGTTACGAGACATAGAAAACATGACACAATTGTACACAAAATTACCTAATAAACAAAGTGCAGACGGGTCAACCAAACCCCTGTTTAAAAAGGTAGGTCTGTATCTGATTTTAACAAGAGAGTCCACAGAAACAGCAGACTGTAAGAGGGGGGGGGGCAGAGGGTCCGAAGCCAGGTGCGTGGAACAGACAGTAACTGTAACCACATTAATAGAGAAGGGAGGCCATTCTGAAAGATATTTCCTACTTGACAGAATGAGCCATCATTCAAGATATTAGACCTAAGAGAGCAAGCTGGCGAAAATGAATGAAGTAGTTCAGCCACATATGCAGATGCCTGATCATGCAATGCTCTATATCACATGTGTCAAACTCAAGGCCTGCGCGCCAAATCCAGCCCCTCGCACATTCTGATCCGGCCCGCATATCAATTTAGGTTCACAATACATTTTGGCCCACCTAGTTGTGCGCCAAACCAAAAACGTGGGTAACTGTTTTTCAACTTGCAATTACGCAACACTCAAAGCAGAATTTGGCAAATTGCTTTTGACTTTGAGACTCTGAAAATTCCCACAGAAGCAGAGAGCTTTCATATTCCGGCTGTGAAAGAACTTGTTGTGCGTCAGCTGTGTGGTAGCCTACTTAGAAAATGTGATCATTGTTTTGCTCGATTTGCTAAATTCTAGAATGGCGTTGGAACTTTTTTGCTCACTTTTTCAGGGCTTTAGTCAAAGATATTTTACTTTTTCGATGAAATAAAAGCATGTCAATAAACTGTACATGTCTGGCCCTTGGTGCGATTCTCTTTTTCCAGTGTGGCCCTTAGTGAAATTGAGTGTGACACCCCTGCTCTATATGTAAGAGTGAGAATTTTAAAAACTGAATCCTGTATGTGACCGGGGGCCAGTGAGGACACTTAAGAAAAGGGGTAACAGGTGTGAGACCATCTATTTGACTTAGTGAGTAGCCTTGTGTCAGCGTTCTGGATTAACTGAAGACGATCAAGAGCAGACATATTAAGGGCGTTTTCAAAGCTATAGTTTGTTTGATCCAGACGAAATCAGTTGTTGAGTTTGTAAATTTGGAGCGTTTTCACCTTGCTTTGATTTAGTTTCATACGGAGAAAAATCCAAGTGAACCAAAATGCATAACTTCTAAACCATTTATTGGTTAAATGTATCTGGGGGCGGGAGCAAAAAAGTAAACACAGGAAGAAGGTCCTATGTTTTGGATACAAAATTACGAATCCCACTATGGCCACGCCAAGACCTGCTCTACAAAGCAGCTCGATTGGTTGGAGTTAGGCATTTGACCTCTAGTGGTTAAGGTTAGGATAGCCGATTGGTCAGGGGATAGGACCTGTACAAATCAGGTTACGTTACCTTGCGTAAGCATGGATGCCTGGCCAATAAATGCTATTGAAGGGTTGTGGGTCTTGACGTGGCCATAGTGGGATTTGTAATACCGCGTTCTGGACTAGTGCATATTGCTCTCATCTCCATGGTCAAACCAGCTCATTTCATTTAAATCATTTTCTAGAAATTGTTTTGCGAGCAACGTTACTACATCTGCTCTGCTCACCAAGACTTAGCTTTGCCGGCATTTACACGACTGTCCTGCTATTATTACAGACATGTGTCCTCACCACAGACACATGCCTCATTCATGGATTCATGGCGATGCGCAGCTGAGAGTAATTAGGGGAAAAACTGGAATGGATATTTGGATACAACCTTCATCTAAACTTTGTGACAAAAGGGGAGTTTAGATATCCTATAGGCCTATAAATGTTGGGCAAAAGCAGTATCTAAGTTGCTTCTCTTTAATATGGGCTGGATGGTAGCGTGCTTAAAATAGGAAGGGACTTGTCCTGTGGACAAGGAAGAATTTACAATAACTGAAACGGCAGGGCCAGTAATTGGTCAGACTTTAAAAAAACTAAAGAGAAAATGGTAATCAGAAGGCTAGAAGATCATCTTCATTTTCCTAATCAAATCCAACAGATCTTGTAAACTGATTGAAAAGAGTTTTAACGAGTAGATTGAGAGGGGTGTGGGCAAGTCCCAGGATGAAAAGTGGATCTAATAGCCATAGTTGTGTGTGTTAGCATGCTAACAGTTGCTGGTTAGCACAAAGACAAAGTACTGCTGAGGCTGATGTCATTAGTTTTGCAGGTATTCGATCATAAAGCAATGTATTTGACAAACTACTAAAAAGGTTTTGCCTGATGATGTCACTAGAGAAAACTTAAGATGATCACCAAAGTTATTACAATTCATGCTGAGGGGAACATGATTGATATGCACCAAACTTTATGGCAAACCATCCAGTAGAAGTTGAGACAAAACAATATATGACAAATGTGAACCTCAAAGTTACTTGAGGAAAAGTCAGGGGAGCACCAAATCAGTAGAACACATTATCTGGGAGTCATACATGTCTGTACAAAATGTTGTGCCGATCCATCTGGTAGATGTCGAGATATTTCACTCGCCGCATTGGCAATGCATACGCCTGAGTAGTGTAGTAAATATTAATATGCTGAATTTTAGCATTATATATTGGACTATAATTTGAATATTACAAAAATAACGAATGCAATTCCAAATGGTATTATAGATGAAGATAGACAGCTCTCTAATACTAGCAAATTAAAGTGACAAAGGACATTGTGACGTCTTTATCATCCAGTTAAAAGACTTCCTCCATCACAATTTATGACATTGAAAATAATATATTAACAACATTTAATAGACAATATTAATATGCAAGTACAACTCATTTATTTATATCAGGATTTCTTTTATCGCTATATTTATTTATTAGTTTATTTATGAATTATTTAACATGGACTGAAATGGGAGTTCCAAGCCAGGCTCACCAACAGGTTAAACTAAAGGATTACTTCAAGTGTCTATATGTAACTTTTAGTTATGCCATTATGGTCGGCTTTGAAATTCGGGAGAAGAGACCCACTTGACGCGTTCGTCATTTCCAGTTTTAATTTTTTGGGCGACAATCATAGGCGCGGGAAGTAGGGGTGCTGGGGTAGCTGCAGCACCCCCTGTTGGTGGCAGCACCCGTTGTTGGCAAACTGCGATCAAGCCCGTATTACCCAATGGGCATTAATCATTATGGTGATAATTATCCAATCAGAATAAAATACAAGTTGTTTAATGTAATGATTGGGAGAAGGCCGCATGCACTGTGTAGATTGGCTAAAGATAAAGGTGGCTGGGCATAGAGCAGGTTGTTTACATCGCACTGATCCAAGATCAGCTTTCTAAGAACGAGTTGAGATTGAAAGAGTGGAATTAATTAGTAACTGATCCCCGGTCAGATTGGGTTGCATCAGCGAGTGAAAGTGTGGAAAACGGAGAGAAAGCGGCTGCTATAAAAATGTCCCGCGAATAAAAAGCTTTTTAAAAAGAGCTGGGAATGACGAAGAGGAGGATGTCGAGGAGCTAGCCAACGTTAGCTTCGAAGAATTGCTGCCTTCTACCAGCTACACTCAGCCACAGCTAACGGTGGCTAACGTTACCTTTAGCGAAGTTGTTGTGGAAAAAGACAGAGATGAGGCCGGTCATCAGCATTACAGAACAAGGTAATGGCCCCTCAGGTACCATCATCTCTGAAGAGCCTGCACTACGGGGACCGATTACAGAGACCGTCCGGGAGGAAGTTATACCCAGAGGGATATTAGCCTTTCAGAATCGGCGGCTAAATGTCCAGCATCTCGGAGGGGGGACGAGGCTTGCGGCAGAAAGACCCGCTCTCTCACTAACGAGGCACTGACCCGACACCTTCACAACGGTGAAACGGTACCACGGGAGTGGATTCTAGATCACTGTCCACCGGAGACATTTGTCGCTTTGCCTGTAAAGCAGCGCATGTGTAGTAGGGTTAGCGAGCTGCTGAGGGAGGATTTGATCTGCGACTTTG
The DNA here is from genome assembly GCF_004354835.1 of Perca flavescens. Classification (NCBI taxonomy): domain Eukaryota; kingdom Metazoa; phylum Chordata; class Actinopteri; order Perciformes; family Percidae; genus Perca; species Perca flavescens. Next base: position 33,308,470 of record NC_041344.1, read on the forward strand.
CAAAGAAAAAGACAAGAAATTAGAACTTCTAAAGGTAAGAGCTATTATGCTATCTTTAAATTGAGTAGGTTAATATAATCTGTTGTGACCGTGTGACCAGATAATGTACATATTTTGTTTAGTTTATTGAAATGCCATGCATATCAGACGTATTGCATCATAATTTTGTGATGCTGATATAGGCCTGTGTGAGACTTAGTGGTCAAGTGCAGTAGCCTATATGTTGGCTTTTGCAGTTTGTGAAGTAGCAGCTGACTAAGTGACTGTTATTTTACAACCTGCACTCAGCTGTGTTGTGTGATGGCATTGTTGTATCTTCAGTCAATCACGTTTCAGAATTACTATTGTGCTTTCTGCTTGGGTGATTTTTAGTGAATACTATATCGCCATAGTCTTGAGCCATACAACGCTTTGGTAGGATTTAATTAATTGTAACATTGTCTTGTGATGTGTTAATCAGATGGCAGTACTTAGTTTATTGAACTGGAAAGGCATACTTGATGCCTGCTCAGCTAGTTGACTCAACTAGTCAGGAAAGGGGGAGAGAGAGGGAATGACAGGCAGCAAAGGGCCGCAGGTCGGATTTAAACCCGGGCCACTGCAAAGGAATCTTTTGACCAGTAGTGATTGGCATGTGATTTAGTGTCCATTTAGTTTGCACCATATGTAGCGTACTGCTGAAAATGATTTCCCGTGCCTCTGGCGACAATACAGATTAGCGCCACCTGCTGTTATGGAGACGTATTACGTAACGCTCAAGTCGGCGTCGCTTCGGTGTGTTCCGAGACACTTTTTGGACCGACAGGAGCCGACTGATCAGTCCGACTGGCTTTCTTGCTGACGGTCGGCCGTCGGGTTGGTGTGTCAGAGCCTTAAGAGTTCGTTGTAGCAACCAACGTAATAATAACTTAGATTCATATAGCGCATTTCATGAGACCCAAGGACACTTTACAGGCTATTTTTATGAATGAAATAGACATACTACATACCTAATAATTTACAGTTCCGTAATTGTCTCAGGCAAACCTCAACCAAAACTCGTTTTTTTGCCCGTCGTCTGTCACTCTCCTTTTTATCTTTTGGTTGTTCTTCAGTTCATTTCCTTTTTTTCCTTTGATGGTCCTGCCCCAGTATCAGCCATAACTACAGCAGATAACTTCTAAAATTAAATTAAAATACAATTAGGCCTATATAAATATACAGTATCTCCTGCTACACTTTACCTGGCTGGATGCACTAACAGGCTTTTCCGGTGTTACACCGAAATCTGTGACCCATCAGAATGTGTGCTCTGTAGCACCGTCTACCTGCCGTAAATCATTCTGTGACTTCATGACAAAAATCGGACCCAGGCAGAGGCATTAATAAAAACCTTTATAAAAGAAGCATCCTTTTTACGGTTAGTCTCGTTTGCTGTTACAGGTCATTTATGATCATCAGATGGAACATTACACCGTTTCAGAAACATTCAAAAGTTACATATAGTTACTTTAATACTTTAATAATACTTACGGTTGCAACGGCTGGTGTTATTGTTACATTTACTTGTGCTGTGGATGGAGGTTCATGGTACTCATCCAACATGTCGCCACTGGCTTCCTGCTGTTTGATCGCAGTCTGGATTGTACCTGCTAACCTCTGTGTTTCTCTCTCTTTCTCTCCAGGGTCCAGGTTGCTGCTCAGATTTTGTTGTGTCCTTTCACTACATTTACGCTGTTGAGCAGTACGTTTTGGAGTACCTGACGTACCACCTGCGGCCATACGGATACAAATACAGGTTTAATCCGGATAGTGATGAAGAATTTAACACAACAACTATGTCCACATAAAATGTTGGAGTGTGCACAACAACTCCAACATTTCTGCACTAATTGGAGTAGGGGTTGGGGGTACCAGCAGGTTTTAGAGCCAAGTTCAACTTCTTTTTTTACCGTAATATGTTTAATTCTCCCCAACCATTAACTTTATAATTTAAGATTTTTTAAAAGATGTGTTGATGAGGTCTGATTTAAACTGTGAGGACTTTGTTCATGATGTTTGGGGGTGTGAGTGGGTCTGTTTTACTAAGCTGTTACTTTGTATGAAATAAGAAACGAAGAAATGTAAGGAAATATCCAATTTTAAGTGCCTTCAATCTGCCTTCCTTATTTTGGTCTTTTATGGCAATGCTACTGTATTTGAAGAAGCGTGTCTTTCTCTGCGAAAACATCTGTGTATATTCTGTGTTGAAGTTGGTACAAAAGAATGAAGCAAGTTCTGGCAGATCACGGAGTCAAGCTCGGCTATTATCTCAGCTCATAGCTGACAGTTCCTAAGCCAGCACACCAGCTGATGGCTCAACTGATTGCCTCCTGAGCATATGATTGGATTTTCAATTAGAGCTCTATTGAACTGCTTTTCCCAGCCTACCTTGCTGCCTCCCGAGCTCCTCCTTTTACATTTATATTGTCTGACTTAATCAAGTCTGTTGTCATTGATGCTGCTCTGTTCTGTACCCTATGGGGATCCTGCACTGCTGCTGAGATGTGCTCTCTCTGCCTAATGCGCTCCACGTATACATGTGGAAGTGTGGGGAGGCCCCAGAATAGAGCCATACCACCAAATACAAATTGCAGATGAATTAATCCATTTATTGACAAAGTGGTCCTGACTAAAATGTGTAGTTTGGCAGCAGCAAGGGTAAACCACATTATTTGACTGTGACAGATGATTTTTTTAATTAAATTAAAAAAAAGATGCAATGGCAGAGGTGTCCAACATAGAGCACGTGAGCCATAACCGGCCCGCCAAAGGGTCCAGTCAGGCCCACTGGCTGACTTTGCAAAATCTGAAAATTGCAGAGAAGTAATTAATTCCAATTCCAAATTTACCCCTTTAATCTCAGAGAATATCCAAGTTCTATTTCCGTAAATGTACAACAAGTTATATCTCTGAATATTACCCGTCTCTCCTGGGTCTGTAACATTATTTTTTTTCTACAATGGCCTGTTGTAGCAGAAGCAACTTGCGTTAGCCAACATCAAGCTGACAAGAAACTGGACTGGTTTACTGGTCAGGCCCACTTGAGATCGAACTAGGGGGATGATAGCCCATGAACTAAATGAGTCTGACGCCCCTGAGCTAGGGGATCTGCTTCTCCTGCAAACAAAGCAGCCGCTTCTTGTATACCGGCCACCAAAAGGATGATGGGATGATGTACTGTTTGGGTGCCCAGGTTGCTCACCTGATTAAGAGTGTGCCCCATATACAGTACAAAGGCTCAGTCCTTACCACAGCAGCAGCAGGTTTGATTCCGACCTGCAGTCCTTTGCTGCATGTCAATCTCCCACTCTCTCCCGTCCTGTCAAATAAAAGGCCTAAAATGGCCAAAATAAATAAATAACAATAATGTACTGTCATGCACGTATAGCATTAGTAAACAGTTATGAGCTCCTCTCAGTGTTACTATCTCAGAAGCAACACTGTAGCTTTGTTTATATTGTTAGGTACATTGTAAAGTGTCTCGAGATAACTCGTTATGATTTGATATTATAAATAAAATTGAATTGAAATTGAATTATGCAAAGTATTTTCTGAATACTACATTGATGCATATGTTCAGTATGGCATATCACTTCTGTACCATCTTTGTTGGGAGTTGCACATGCTCAGTACCTAGGTAAGGACTACTAGCCAGTCAGAAGCAGAGTATGAGGGCGTGCCCTGACAGTACCTAGGTAAGGACTACTAGCCAGTCAGAAGCAGAGTATGAGGGCGTGCCCTGACAGTACCTAGGTAAGGACTACTAGCCAGTCAGAAGCAGAGTATGAGGGCGTGCCATGCTAGCAGCTAGGCGAGCATTATAACATGTGTTATAAAGTGACCACGTTTGTCTCTGAAGTAAAGGCTGGACTACAATAGAGCTGTTTGGAGCAGTTGGTGAACAGTGTTTTCTGTTGGAGATGGTAAGGCCCTTTGGGGGGGGACTTTGGGCCTATAACATGCACAAAAAGATATACAACAATAAAGGAAAGGGGAAAAAACCAAAAGCATAATATGAGCACTTGAGCACAGTTTAGTTTTAGCAGCTAGCACCTAGCCTTGTCCAATGTGTTCCAGGCTCTGTGGATTTTTGATGTTTGTGACTTTTGGTCTCTCCCTGACCCACCTCCAGACCCCTTTCTGTGAATGAAGCTCTGAATATAACACAGGAAATGTACCAAACTCACACAGTAATGTAAACAACATTCCTCAGTCTAGTCTAGTCAGGTTATTTTAATTTTGTTCTCCAGAACCATCTGGCGACCCCCAAAAATGATCTTGCGACCCCCAGGTTGAGAACCACTGATCTCAATGAAAGAAATTAGATCTTATTTAATGAAAAATTTTATTTTTATTTTGTTGAACTAACATGTTCTAAGTTTACTATTCCTTCTGGCAGTTTTACAGTGTTAAACAATAAAACAATATATTTTACAGTCAAGTGTGTCTCTTTCCATACAACATTCATCATAATGGAGGTTAACAGATTTGTGTTAAGATGAACTAAAACAACTACAGCTTAAGAAATGAACATTGAAGTAGCTACAACATAGTGTAAAAAGACCATAAAGAGGTTAAGACTACACCTGTGTGTTTAGTTATTAAGATGCCCTTAAAAGGCATCACTGCTTTGTGGACACATCTTAAAGAAACACCTACAAACAGTGACCCACACAAAGAAGATATAACCAGACAACTCCCAGAATGCAATACCCTAAAATGAAATACAAGTTGTTTTACATAAACTACATCTGTAACAACAGTAACTATATTCACATTGCAGGTGAAAGGGCCTCAATTCTGATGTTTTGCCCCTGTGCTCTTTTTTTATTTTTTTATATAGTAATAATGTCATGGCCTACTTCTTACTGCAATATACACTACCGGTCAAAAGTTTGGGATCACTTAGAAATTTCCATTCCACTCCATTACAGACAGACTGAGATCAGTTGCATTGTTTTTGTAACCAAGGCAGCAGTTTTCAGATTACATTATATGCTTACAGAATCGCAAAAGGGTTCTCCAATGTTTTCTCAGTTAGCTTTTTAAAATTATATCAGATAAGTAAACAGAAGGAGCCTTTGGAACATTGGATGAATGATTGCTGATAATGGGTAATATAGAAATTGCATTAAAGATCAGCCACCCACTCAGATCAGCTGGTATTCTGTCTATAATGGAGTGGAATGGAAATTTCTAAGTGACCTCAAACTTTTGACAGGTAGTGCATAATTAAAAAGATTTACACACAATGTTAATAATTCAGAAATTAGTTGCCATAGTAATAGAAAGAAACATATATACTCTTTACCACGTCTCAAACTCAAGGCCCGCGGGCCAAATCCGGCCCCTCGCAGATTTTGACCCGGCTCGCATATTGATTTTAGTTCACAATAATTTTTTGGCCGCCTAGCTGAGCGCCAAACCAAAAAGATAGACAGGAAACTGTTTTTCAAACTGTAATTACGCGACACTCCGAGCAGAATTAGACAGATTTGCTGACTTTGAGACTCAGAAATCCCCCAGAACCAGAGAGTTTTCATATCCAGGCTGTGAAACCGGTTGCTGAGAGTCGGCTAGCTGCTTTTAAAAATGTAATCTATATAAGTGATTTTTTTCTTATACGACAGGATTGACTAGGCCTGTCGCGATAGTCAATAAATCGAGTTATCGCATGATAAAAAAAAATGAGCTCGATAATTTTTCCGGCCGCGATAATTTCCATTTGCATGCTTGTTTATTTTCCTCATCTCTCCCTCTCTTTCTCTACCAAAGAGACTGGAGGACCACTCTCGGTTCCTTAGCGTAACGAGGAGTGAACCCTCTTGTCAGTCGCATGGTCTTTGTGTGGGCGGTAGGCTACTCCAGGCGGAGAGAGAGATAGAGTTGGAGCAGGGTTTCTTGCAGCACTTTGCAGTTAAGGCGCCGTCAAAAAAAAAAAAAAAAAAAAAAAGTATATGAGCGACACGTGTTACTCGGCGTCCCGTTTTCTTCCTTTCATTCCAAACCACACAGCTGACAACCTGCAGGTGGAGATTGTGGAGACGGGCTCGGACATACACGCCGCTGGACTCGTCAGTCTCGCAAGCGGTTTCAGGAAAGTGGCTGCATGTGTCCGACAATGCACAGAACATTAACGGTACAAGCCTACAGCTGTCCGCGGACACGGAGTGTGGAAAGTATGTCAGAGTTGGCGCGCGTGTGTGTGTGTGTGTGTGTGTGTGTGTGTGTGTGTGTGTGTGTGTGTCGGCCCGCACCCACGAAGCTCCGACCTGCAGAGGAGCAGAAGCCGCACCTTCGCCAAAATGAAGACTGAAAAACAGAACTATTTTGGTACATTTACTCGCCACGTGGCAGATAGCCATACATATAGATTTTATTTATTAATTATATATTATTTAAATGTAATATTTAGTGTTAAATAATTGTAAAATGTAGTACAGAGTCTCTAGTCTGAGAACTTACGTGTCACAAATGGCAATTCCACAACTGTACATCAGCGTGAAAGACGACATACCAAAGGAGATCAAAGACATATTGTGGATATTTAAAATGTCTTCCAGTTCCAGTGTTAAATATTCTTTAGAAATAAAAGTGTATTGATCTTTGAAAAGGTGTACCTGTAGTATTATTATTATTATTATTATTATTATTATTATGACATTATCATTATATTAGATGCAAATGGTCTCTCGATGACAATATTATCGTTTATCGCAATAATTTCTGGGACAATTTATCGTCCAGCAAAATTTGTTATCGTGACAGGCCTAGGATTGACGTTTGATGTCATACCCTGACAGGTTGGAATGCTGACTCTGCAGTCGTCTTCAGAAGAGTCACGTGATGTTGCCGTGACGTCTACTGTGGGTGTGATAGATTCAGTTTGGGTCATTCCACCTGTGGGATGGAATGACGCTGTGCCTCCCCACCGTCCAACGACCCCCCAGGGAACCGGGCGCAGAGCCTGATGGTCCCCTAGACGGCAGAGAGAGTCTCTGTAGAACTGTGTCCCAGGTGTGGAAAAGTTGGTATGATCCTTCATCCCGGGATCAGGGATGAAGGATCATAGGGGTTGTTGGACGGCGTCATTCCATCCCACAGGTGGAATGACCCAAACTGAATCTATCACACCCACAGTAGACGTCACGGCAACATCACATGACGCTTCTGAAGACAAATGTAGAGTCAGCAGTTGAAATTGTCAAGGTATGACTGAAAACTTGAAGCCCGTCGGATAAGAAGAAATCACTTAAATAGTAGGCTAACTGAACTTGTTTGGATTATTAATGTAATCTATAGTTTTGCTTGATTTGCTAAACCCTATGATGGCTAAGAAACTTTTTTCTGACTTTTGTAGGGCTTTGTGTTGACATAAATGCTCCAAAAGTCAAAAAAGCGACAACGTAAAAGGCGACAAAAAGTTGAAAAAAGCAACACAATGTTTAAAAAAGTGGCAAAAACGTTGGAGAAAGCCACAAAAAAATTGAAGAAAAGCAACAAAAATTATGAAAAATTCGTAATATAGTCAAAGATGCTTGACTTTTTCAATGAAATAAAAGCATGTGAATAAACTCGACATGTCTGGCCCTTGGTGTGATTCTCATGTTCCACTGGGCCTGAAGTGAAACGGAGTTTGACACCCCCACTCTATATGTTGTCTGTCCACACCTGTGAGTCGTGCCCGGCTGCCTGGATTAGTGTCTCAAACCGCCTACTTGCACACTTCAAACACTTAGTTTTAAGTAAATAGTGAAGATAACGAAAAAGTCAGTGCACTGAAAGTACCCGGATGACCCCCTAAAAACGGTCAAAAAGTTAAGTGTGGAACGATGGACACTACGCGCACTGAACGGGCGCTATCTTGACTACGCAGCGGAAAGGGGAGGGGCCAGGGACGTCGACCGGCAGCTGATTGGACGAACGCGTCACGTGGTTCTGGCTGCTCCCGGATTTTACCATTGACATATATATAATGGACCAATAGACCTTGTTGCTCTGGACGGAGACCAGTGAAGGATATTAGAAGCACTTTTCCGGTGATCTCTTGCTTTACTGAGCAGCCTCCAACTGACAGAGACAACGTAAATGTGACATGAGCAACGTGTCTGAAAGTGTGAAGTCTTCTGGTAGCTGTGACAAGAGAAATCTCAATCATTCCCAATCTTACAGAGACGGAGAGCGTAGGTATATGTAAGGAGATAACATGGGCACAGGCTAATTATTGCTCACTAACATGCTAGTTAACATTAGTAATTAAACCTAAACATCTCATGTAAGTCCAAACTCCTGTACTATACGGTAATTCCTCTACTGTGTGACAGTAAGTCACTTGGTTATGACACAATCGTTAGCCTATTTTTACAAAAGCGTCTGCTACGGAGCCATAACGTGAGGTACAAGGTAATGGAGCCTTTTATACATTGTCGTGTTTCTTTATAAATAAACAACGGACAAATAGAGTCTTTAAACGTTTCAGATGTAAAGTTATTCGCAGTCAAGTGACGTAAAAAAAAAATGGCGGTCAGTGTAATGCTAACAGGAGGTGATGCCTTTGTAGCAACAAAATGGCGCCATCGGAGGTTCGCGTTCTGAAGCGAAGCTTACCCCCTTGGATTTTACAACAGAGCATAATGGCGGCTCGTTCAGAATACGATCTCGTTTTTTACGAAAATAGTTCACCGAAACTTGTTTCTGAAAACATTTTAAGCGAGAAATAGGCCATGCAGTTGCTGAATCTGTCTTCATTTCAGATCAACAAAGGTCAGTTTAAGGGATTTTTGTCAGATTTTCAGAGGCGGCGGGGTGAGCCGACCGCTCGTCATTTCCGGTGAGTGTTTTAACGTAAGTGTTCCGTTTGGGACGACACTAACCATCCAAAGTGGGCACTACGGCAGGAAGTAGTCAGTGCACATTAGCAGTATACTGACAGAAGTGTGCGGTTTGAGACACAGAAATAAACCGATGAGTGACATCTCTATCTGTTGGGGCTTTGGTATTCTATAGCTGACTCCGTGTTTCCATGTTGCTATTTTTGGACCATTGTTCCATGAAATCCTGCTCACATGGGAGTGACCAACACGACAACACCGTGGGAACACTTTCAGGGGTGCTGTTTAAACCCCCTCCTGGTTTAAATGTGGTTCCATCGCCTCCATTAATTGATTCTACTGTTTAGATTTAATGCAATAGTTTGACGTTTTGGGAAATACTCTTATTTGCTTTCTGGTGAAGGGTTAGGTATTCAGACTGCGACCAACCACACTCATAGAAAATGCTCTCTAGACCTACTCTATCTGTAAAGTGTCTTGAGATAACTGTTATAATTTGACACTATAAATAAAAATAAATCAAACTGAATTGCTGGCTGTAGCTTCATACTTAACGTCCAGACATGACAGTCTTCATCCGTGGTCTAGAATGTAAAGAAATGAAGTCTGGTTTGTACAGACACTGTAATACTGTATCAATACACAGACGCAAAGTATGGATCTGTTATTATAAATGTGTCAGTATTTTGCAGCAATAAAACTGAAGTGAGATGAACAAACAGAGACATTTATCTTTTTACATAAAACAGATGTTGACAAAGTTTCCTTTTGGGGACATCATTTGAAATTGAAAAAAATTTGAAGTTGGAAAAGTGACACAAGTATCGTAATGATATTGTATCGTGAGGCCTCTAGTGAGTCCCACTCCTAATATCAGCACCACTAAATGTGTCAGCTGTTAGTGATTTGATCAGCTCAGAGAGCAGTAGGAGGTATGTGAGACCATGGACTCAGGACCCACCCTGGCCTGGGAACGCCTCGGGATCCCCCAGTCAGAGCTGGTTCATGTGGCTCGGGAAGGGAAAGTTTGGGGTCCTCTGCTGGAGCTGCTGCCCCCGCGACCCGACCCCGGATAAGCGGTTAAAGATAGATGAGTGATATTACACTGGGAATACAGTGTTAAGCGTTGTGTAGCGTACATACGTGCCTGATCGTGTGCCTGGCCTTTCACACGTATTTCTACACACCGGTGTGAACGGACAGATTGGATAATAGGGGCGGCAGAATAAAAATAGCTGCGCTACGCTGCTATACCCTTTACCCCTGCGGTGTGTTTTGGCTGTTTTAGTACGTTCTCTACTCATGGTGAAGCTAATGGTTAAGCCAACCAGTTTTGTGACATCAGTTCCCCAGGATCACCAGTGTTAAAGCTGACGTGGCTTTGTGATACATGCAGGGTTTCCCCCAGTGTACTGTAAGCCTGGTGGCCCACCAGGCCTAACCCATTGGGAATTATTTTTTTTAAATGTATGTTAAGACGTGTTTTAAAACTAGTTACAGTGGGGCTGATCAATTTGAAACTTGGAGTCATATTTTCAAATCTCCAGTTAGCTTTTAGCTCTGACTTAATGTAGAGCCCTGTGGAATCTGGGGTTAGCGCTTTTAAATTTCAATTTTGCGATTCCATTCATGATTGTGTTACCACAGAAACTATTGGGCTCTACATTAATGCTGCCATCAGCATTAATGCAGGGCCCTCTTTGAGAAAAAAACACTTGCAACCAGGCTAAACAACGTTTCTGGGGGAAACCATGACATGCCCCTGGTTTTTCCAGTCCAGTGTAAAGAGGGATTAGGGTTAGTGTTTGCATGGAGGACGACGAGGCAACAACAAAAAAAAGCAAAAACAAAAGCATTTCAGTTTGGGGACGACATTTTGAACCTGTCCTGTGACACTCCTGTCAGCCTGTATTCTTTTTTAGTTATATATTTAGGTGTAAATCCAAGAGCAGACAGAAGTATTGTCCAAAATGATCAGACAGTTAGTACATGTGCAGCAGTTGAAAACTGAGCAGGAGCACCTGCAGTGTGAACGTAGCCTGAGAGACACTGAGGAGGGCCAAGTCTGCTCTTCATCACCATCTGGTTCAGAGTGAGCTGCTGGTCTGCATCATCAGTCTGTTGTGTTCCTCAGTGGTAATGGAGCATGTTAGCTCTGCACACACCCTTCTCTCCAAACTCACAGTTTGTTACGTGTAGACACAGGAATTCTTGCAGCCGGCTTCAGTCTCAAAGTTGTTTGCGTTGCCCTGACATCCTCCGTACCAGAACTGAGCGCAGGCGTTGGCCTCAGGGTCGTAGTACCACCGGACTACGTACTGCCGACAGGGACCGGGGTCCAGAGGCTGACTGCACCCCCGATCTGGAAGGACAAGAAGGGTGCACTAAATGAGTTGTTCGGCTTAGATGAATAAACCACTAGCATCATTTCCACTGCATGTCACGGCTGTGTCCTGTGGCAGATCCTAACCTGCTGACACAGACTGGAGTTCAAACAGAGGACAGTGAAGAAAAACAACCTGGTTGAATCTGAGTGGACTCTTTACTAATTCCTTCATTCCTAGTCTGGATCAACAGGAGAACATTTCCAGGATAAAGCCTGACATCCACGTGCAGGATGTCCTCTCTCTGTGTGCCGCCGTTCTCAAACTCTGTTTGCGTCGGGACACAACAACAAACCTCACGCCAGCGAGCTACACGCTGAAAATGTCAAGTTTTGAAGAACATTTGTATTGTATAACAAGACAGGCCTGCTTGATTCTTTCAGAGAATGATTGTAAATATTTAAAAAGAATATGTTTCCTCTCTAACTGGGACGTTCTGGGACTGATTGGTGTAGGGTTAATATCGTCAGACGAGACGAGACCTCCACAGCATGCAGAACTACTTTTTCCCTACACATTCCAAATTGTAAAGCTCAGCTCCTTATAATCTATTCAAAAGGTGGAAGTATTCAGAGCCTTTACTTAAGTATAAGTAGAAATACTACAATTTAAAACTTACCCTGAAGTAGAACAAGCGTATTATCAGTAAAATATCAAAAGTAAAAGTACACCCTTGAGTGTTATATTATGATGTATGATATTATGGGATCATTATTTCAGATGCATTAATGTGTGAGGAGCTTTGACTTTTGGACATAATCAAACGCATGTTTAAATTGATTTTGTTGCTCTGTGTATGATAAAGGTTCAGTAGCTAACTTTGTCACTACATCATGACGGTAGCACATTAGAAAATATTATCTATAAAAGAAACCATGGTCCTCTGGCCCCCCCCCCGTATGGTATCAGGTTTCCACCGCGCCCGAAGATTAACAACCAATCAGAGCAGAGGAGAATCAAGAATGTTTTCAGAAACATATTTTAGTGTTTAGCTATAAAATAAGAAAGTTTGCTCCAGCCAACCGGAGAGTTTACAGCTAAACACTGTAACAGATCAGCGCTGCCTAGTTGGACCGCACTTCAGAGAGTCCTGGGCTCTGATTGGTTGTTTTCCTCTTGCCATTAGGAGAACCAGGGGGAGGCAGAGGGACGGGATTGTTTTCCCCCCACAGATTATCGGAGTCATGTAGTACTGTCAGGATACAGTGACAGTTTGAGCAAATGTGATATAAGTACATTTTTATAAAAGTTACCAACTGTAGCTTTAAATCTAAATATACAAAAGTAACTACAGTAACTAAAATTGGAAACTATGAAATTAATCTAGTGGAATAAAAATTACAATATCTCCCTCTGAAATGTAGTGGAGTGGAAGTATGAAGTCACAAACAAATATCTAAATATTGAACTTGTTATGAAATACGTTCTACCATACATTCCTGAATCTGTTCTCATCATTTACAAATAATCACAAAAGATATGGACATGGTCACCCCAAAACTTAAACTAAATAAAATGAATGAAGAGAAAAAAAGGTGAGGAAGAACTCTGTCCCGGTAGGTTTGGTTTCACTCGTCTAACGAGCAGCCTTTTCAAGCGTTGCACAACTTTTGATTTCCCGTCATCTGTTAGTTTGTCTTTGTGAGGTAATACACTTATCAGGAATATCAGAAGTGGGATTTAAGTGACATGTACTGAAGGCGTAGTCCTGTGTTTACCTGGCAGCGCTGAGTGTGTCAGCGGGGGAGGGAGCGCGCTGGCTGGAGCCTCTGTGCTCTCAGCCTCGTACAGCCAGTCAGTGAGAGTCTGAGGACCCGCCACGGAGATGGCCCCGGGGCCCCCAGGAGAGCCCGGCGTGATGTCCGGCAGCTGGTTCCAGGGCTCAGTATCGAGCAGGTTCCCGTCGGGCCGCCGGGCCTCGTGGGGCAGGGGGGTCGGGGCAGTTACTGTCTCCACTGGGAGTTCAAGCTGGGAAGTAGAGGAGCTCAGATCAGACCCTCTTATAGGTCACACCTTTAACACACGCCAAAATGAACCCTATAATAACGACTTAACACAAATTCCTTTTTAATGACACTAATTCTTTTGACACTCAATTTACGCACAAGAGTTCTGTGATTTGGGCCTCGGGCCACCCCGTAGTTTTGATCCAATACCAAGTAAATCGCTGATATTGATACGATACACATACTTCACGTGACGCTGGTAGCCGGTGTCCTGGAGCTCTGTAGTGGCTTAATCCAACCAGCAACTGCTGCTGGGATTTTACCGTTCTATGGCACTATAGACTGTTCACGTTACAGCGCTTTACTTAGTTTAAAATACTTCTATTTTAGGTTTATAATACATGGTCTATTCAGAAAACCGCACCCTGGTCCTACATGGGGACTCATTCTAATTAAATAATGACATACATACATACATACATACATACATACACATAGAAATGCATGTACAACAAGGTGTTTTGTCACATTCATCACCTGGACACAGTTTTCTCAAGTACTCAGTCTATCAATCATTTTTCCAAACGAGATTAAAGCAGCATTACTTGGATGTTTTCCTCCACTGGGAACTCTTTGGAGCGGCTGTCTTCTGGAGCCTTAGGATGGATTTCCATCGGTGGAAAGACAGAGTTTGGTAGAAAAGCCATTGTGTCATCCTGCTCACAAATCCGACTCAGTATTTTGCTTTCCAGAGCTGGACCAAAATGAACAACATAATTAGAAAGAATATTTTTTACAGGAAGTGACAGAGGAAAGATTTATAATAGTAAGCAGGATTAATAATACACCAAAGTAGTAGTAAGTTATACCTAATGTTTGACAAATGTCAAACTACTGTTAATTTCACCTTTCACACCAGTTATAACAGTGTTATGTCAGCACATTAAGCACAGCCCTTCAGAGTGATTCTGTACTGGACCAACGGAGGTGTGGCTGATAATATTTATGGGGTTTGTTCTGATTTACAGAAACATGTTTTGAGTTGTTGGTACTACAGTTTCCATCATCCTTTCCATCCAGTGAGCCAGCCGTTATCTTTACTGTAGCCCTGTTTTGTGCAGCTTGTGTTTCTTTACCTTTTGGCGACTCTGACCCATGAAAGTCATGCTGCATTATACGACAAGTGGATCAGCCAATCTGATTGGTCAACTGGACATTTAGAAGGTGCTCAAATCAGCATGACAGCACACCCAGAGCCGTTTGTTGACACGATGCTCATTACAAAAAATATTACTCCACCATTTATATGGCAATGTTACAGAGTTGAAATAAAAAATGTGTATTCATGAAAATTAGAACATTATGTTATTTATTTAGAATATTTTACACTGTAAAAATAAAAAATAAAAATAAATAAAACCACTTCCTCTCTCCTCCCAAACCCGCCCCTACAACCTATTCAATTTAATAATTATTCAACTTTTATTTTTGAATTTGTATATTAGCCTGTTTTATTTTCATCATGACCGTTATAACTGCTCTTTAATGTTTCATGTAAAGCTCTTATAATTGCCTTGTTGCTGAAACGTGCTGGTAACCTGACTCCGCCAGATGGATTGCTTTGCATTTGCTCGGCATATCCATCTGGGAACTTTCCGTTGGAGAACTTTTGGGAAGGGGCGGAAATACTTGTTAGCTGATTGGATGAACCATCTGTCTATCACCTATGTTGGTGATAGACTGAGCCAAGTCAACCAATCAGATCCACAAAGCGTATGAAAATACAACCACAAGCCCGCCCCTGCTGCTGGAGGCAAAGCATAGCTCATTAGCTCAGCATGCAAGCAACATGTCGGTAAAGGAGATTTGCCGTTAACAAGAATTTAGGAATAAAAGACACCATTTCAGGTTCCTGGACCATATTCCAAAATGAGGATCCAAGAGAAAAAAAGCATTAGCGAGCAGCTAACAGAATTAGGGCTACCGCTGTCTGAAAATACTGGTTAGCTGATTGGATAAACCATCAGTCTATCACCACCTAACCCTCCTCAAAACCAACGCTGATTGGCCCGGTCGTTTGGCTAATGGCTCCAAATTTTCTCTGGAGCTCGCCAGATCAGGACGGTCTCACGAGGCTAAGGTGCTGTAGTCCTTACAGCCTCAGTGTGTCGGACCTCTGCTCTTTGTCAACATGCAGAGAGGACAGATAAGCTTGCGTTTACTCTCAGGTACCGAAATCAGGCACCGTTTGATTTTACATGAACCAATACTCGGTAGTACCGACGTGATTTGGTCTGTACTGGTAAAATTACAGGGTTCGGTACCCAACCCTATTCAGCAGGCACTAGAAATTCACTGGGGATTTTGTAAGAACATTGCCCCACAATATGAATACAGTTTGATTATATCTTTTATATAGTATAATCACTCTGGTGTAATTTTGCTGCTAGCTGCAAATTCCTGTTTGCACAATGACCATGGATACACAGACAACTATTTCTATATAACTGCTGAAAAGAATTTAATTTGAATATGATGATTATGATGCGATATGAGAAGTTATAAGGAGCATCTTTTTAGGATATTCAGGGATACTGAAAGCACGAGAAGGACTAAATTACAGATTTCAGACGTGGGTGATGTCTGTGTGTTCCAATTTCCCTGAGTTCTTAATCTGAGAAGGGGTGCAAGTTTGGGCGCAAATCCCCTCAATTAGGTTTGGAGGGTGAACAACTTGTTATAGAAAACCAAGTCTGTATGGACAAACTCTTAAATGTGCCAGCATGCCAATATCAACAAAAGTCAACAGCAGGGGCGTAGCCATAATTTCAGAAGTGAAAAGGGACAGATTGTTCAGGAGGAGGATTTTTATTGAAAAGATCATGTACCACTTGTCATCTGAGGGGAGAGTAGGGGGGTCCGGGGACATGCCCCCACAGAGGATTGTTTTTGGCCATAATACCCCAAATTTGGTGGCCTCTGACACATTCTAATGCCAGTATTCATATACCATACTATATCGTATCATTTTTTTGTATGTATTTTCATTATATATTATTTTATTATTGCTTTATGTATATGAGTCTATCAATCAACTGACGCAACCTGAGTAACGTGCACACTCGCCTACTTATGGTGCGTTCAAATCCACTCAGGTGTGTTGTACATGGGGGGATAGAGGGCCCCCACGTACCCCGTGTCCGGTACGCCCTTGGTCAACAGAAGGATTGGGCATCGAGAACCGGTTCCAACTTGGAATCATTTCAAAAATTACGATTCCAATGGAACCGTTTGGAAAATTTGGTTTTTAATCCGATCATTGTTCAACATTTAACATGCATGTGCATGTTTTGATTTCCATAACGACCACTGTATTTCCAGGTGTTGTGTGGCTTTATTTTACTTTGAAAAAACCCGGTAAAACTGTAAATCACTATGGAATCCAAAAAATATGTTCCTCTAGTCTGTGATTCTGTGAAATAAACATGTGACCTGTTTCAACTCCACTCCACAAAGAATCGGACTGCAGAATGGATAAGTGCCGGATTCGAAAGGACGAATCAGAATTGGAATCAAAATTGTTAAAATCTAAACGATGCCCAACCCTAGTCAACAGTGTGGTTGTGGTTTGTCTGAGGCGTGAGGTGACATTGAGTGCTTACCGGGGAGCATCCTGAAGTCATCTATGAGGTAGACGTGCTCTTCATCAGGGTCAGAAGCAATAACATCCATCTGAGCCTGGAACTCTTCATAGAGAGGGTCCGTCTTGTTCGCGACTCCTATCACAAACATCTCGATCCCCTCAGCGTGGGCCTCCATCGCCGTTTCTTCAAACTGCATGAAGTCGCGGGCGTCGGCGTGGCCATCCGTTAACACCACCGCCACCTTCCTCACGCCAGGCCGCGAGGCCTGGAACAGCTGGTTGGCGCGATGGATGGCGCTGCCCGTGAAGGTGCCCTCGCCGAGGTACGGCATCTTCCTGACGGCGGCCTTGACGTCGTCCTGGCTGAGCTGCTGCTGCAAGCTGACCACCACCATGTCCACGTGGCTGTAGAGCACCACGCCGATCCGACCAGCGTCTCGGCTCACAGGCAGCCGCTCGATGACGGCGTTCACAAAGTCCTTCACCAGCTTAAAGTTCTCTGGTCCCACGCTCTCGGAGCTGTCGACCACAAACACCAGCTCCAGAGGGCTCGCTCGGCACTTGAGACCACAGCCTGGGCAACACACATCAGAGATAAATTCACACCAAACGCATTGTTGTTTTTATTCTTATTCTACTTAGAATGTGCCATATGTAATAAAGTGGTGGGACTGCATTATATCATAAGGATGTTTCTAATATTTTGTCGACTTAATTTACATTTATTAGACACATTAGCTCCAAACTAAGCAACACAAACAATTACTTTTGACTGATGATTAAACTGCTGCAAAACTTGATAAAATGTGTAATTTACCACAGATTTCCCTTATAATCCTGATGACCTCTTCTCTCTGTGTGCAGAAACAAAGAAGACGAAGAAGAAAAAAGGTCTTGAATTTCAATGTTAAGATAGAAAGCTCAATGTCATTTGTGCCAGTCACTTTACTCACCTTCAGTCCTGGTTCTCCTTTTTCTCCAGCCCTCCCCTGTAACATTAAACTCCGATTAGGAAATGGAATGATAACAGAGTGTGGGCCAATCTCCATAGGACAAGCCCACAGTGAGTTTATGTAAGAGACAACACATTCTCACTCCCATCACGTCAAAAAGAGACGCTTGGTCAGGTGCCTTTTGGCGTCTATTTAGATGTCGGGACTCTTGGCGTCACTATTTGACACTTTCGGGACTCACGTTTTGCCCTTTAGCGTCATATTTAGAGGCTCTGGGTCGAGACTCTTGTCGTCACTTTTTGACGCGCTTGGTCGGGACGTACGTTTAACTGACATGCGACACAAGAACGGGACAGTTAGGTTTAGGAAAATATGGTGGGTGGGGTTCCAAAATGTACGTTTCAGTGACATGCGGGACAAGAACCCCGGTCTCCTGGGTGAAAGTCATACGTGGAGTTTGCGGGGGGGACAGGGGGAGCACTGCCCCTCTAGTGGCTGAAACAGGTAATTGCATTGTTTAAAAAATTAGTGGAATAATTACTTCTTTTTTCTTAACGTGTCTTAACGTTTTATGGTGTGATTGCGCTTCATTTCTGCGTTTGGAGAGGCATCTCAACTGACTGGAGGTCCAACACTGATTGCTGACTGTTACATTTGAGTAGAATTTAAGTGTCGGGGCATTCCACCACCGTCTGTCTACTGCGTTCCAAGACAGCCTGCTGCGATTGGATTTCATAAGGGCGAAATGTTAAATTGTTACAATGTAATTTAAAATCTGCTTTAAAAATAAACATATGTTTATTTAGCATGTTTATTTTGTCCATATGTGCTTGTGCTGTGTTCCCCAAGTGGTAGGCCAGGTCTCAGCTGCTATAATGAGTTTATTTTTTTTGCCCCCCCGGCTCAAGTTCAACTCCGCTTATGGCGAAAGTCCTGTGTTGTTTGACCCATCCACCCCCCGAACCTTCGTCCTTACACAGAGTTTAGGTCTTTCACACCTCTACTGTTGTCTCTCTTAATACTACAACATCGTCTTACAGCACCGCGATGAGTTGTGTCCCATACAGACGCTAAAGGGTGACTTTTTTGTCGATATCTGACGCTAAGAGACACGGACCAAGCATCAGTATTTTACGAGTTGGGAGTGAGAACGGGTTGGTAAAGGATGCTCCAATAGAGCTGGGCAATATATCAATATTATATTGATATTGTGCCCGTCAGACACCGCCTACCAAGAGCCTGGGTCTGTCCGAGGTTTCTTCCCAAGAGGGAGTTTTTCCTCGCCACTGTCGCACTGCTTGCTCTTGAGGAAATTACTGTAATTGTTGGAATTGTTGGGGCTTTGCTAATTATACAGTGTGGTCTAGACCTACTCTATCGGTAAAGTGTCTCGAGATAACCTATGTTATGATTTGATACTATAAATAAAATTGAATATGAGACTAGATATCGTCTTAGATTTTGGATATCGTAATATGGCATAAGTGTTGTCTTTTCCTGGTTTTAAAGGCTGCATTACAGTAAAGTGATGTACTTTTCTGAACTTACCAGACTGTTGTAACTGTTCTATTATTTGCCTTTACTATAGAGTTATATTCCTATCTTTATTCAAGAGCACATTCTTTCAATTTGAGAGCATTTCTCACTGATATTCCGTTCAGATTTTGTAATAATTTCCCTCAAAACCTTGCTCTCACACTCAAATGGTCATGCTCGCGCTTGGATTTGCTCTGCTTTTGCTCAAACTTTGTGCTCGGACTCAGATATGTTGTTCTGTGGACAGATTTCCTGCTCTCAGCTTTGAACCTTCTCCTCGCACTCAGCCTGATTCTGCGCGCTTGCAAATCTGCTGCTCTCGGATCTCTCCTGCACGCTTGGATTTTTCTGTGTTACAACACTATCAAAATTCCACAACCAATAGAATGCCAGGTGTAGTGTTGACCAATGAAATGATTCCTGCCCCGTTGAGGGTGCGTTCGTTTTATGTGAGAACATCCGTTGCAGCCGGCTCCTATGTAACCATGGGTCTGTAACCCAAGTTTATTTAACGGGAGAAAGCTTTGAAGTGGGACATATCAAGTTAAGTAGCTACACAACTATGAGGGTGAGTAACATAAATTAAGCACATAGCATATGGCGCTAGCCATAGCTAGCCTAGCTTGATGTCCGTAAACAAATAGCTTTTCTTTATATCGGTAGTTTAGCTAGCTAGATAGAACGAACGACATACTGTATGACGGACAGTATGTGTGTATTTACAACTGGTATTTAATGACCCCACTTTGTAATTTGTCCTCGTTTGGTTAACCATGTTCCTGGGGATTTGGCTAATTTCAGACATGTTAGAGGCAATTGTAAAACCTAAACTGTAATATAACTGAAAAACAAAAGAAACTGGATTGTTTGTATCAGTTTTTACATCACTGTTGCATGTTTTTCAGATGTTCTAAATTCTTATAACATTATTTTAACAATAACATTCATATATATCTGTATAGAAAGTTGTAAGTACAATTCCACTCCTATAATAACACACTATTTAAAATAGCAGTTATTTATTTTTACCCTTATGAAATCAATACAAAGCAAATTGAACAAAAAAAAAAAACAAGTATTTTGTTTCAGTTCCCTTCTTCCAGGTGGGGCTGAAGTACCCCTGTTGAGCTGCACCGTGTGCATGGACCAGTGTTGTACAACCACACTACTGTGTTGTTCCAGTCAGTACATTACTCCAAACGCAAAATCCCATTGGTTCCCCCTGTACTCACCTGTGTGCAGAGGGCAGGCATTAGTGGCACAAACCAAGTACTTTGGCAAGTCTGATAATAATTTAATTGTAAAATCATGTTACATACACTTATCATTTCTTTCTTGCTTAAATTCACAGGGTGCACAACAAGGCCCAGGAGAGACAATTACTGTGATGTCCACAAATCCAAAGCAGAGAAGAGAAGGTAAGGTAAGATAGTAATGATGTTAAAGAAAGCTATGTACACCTAATACCTTATGTGTTGATGTCTATGAATTTGTTTTAAATAGGAGCACACTATACAAAGACAACAGTGGAGAGTTGCTGGATCGGTCTGTCCTCAAATTGCCAGAGATCTACAAGGACTTCACCCGTTTCTGCACCATCAACTGCATAATCCAAGTGATAAAAGAGAGAGCAAACTATTTTGTTCTCTGCTTACATGAATAGGTGCCTGTAATGTCTGCACACATAAACAATCAATTAATAAATGTTAAGTATCACTCATATTTCTTAAATCATTGTGGTTTTTCAGAGCAATAAGATTATTAAAGCCATAATCATACTTGCAACAAATTAAAACCCTTATCAAGGCAAATAGGTTTTTCATTTTCTGTAATCTAAATCTAAAAACAGTATAATTAAATTTACCAGAGTGGACACTTGCAGGTTGTTAAACAGCTTTAATTTACCTTGTCAAAACAATAAGTAATTCATAACCAACTGCACAATATTTGACACAAAACCTAAAAAGCGTATGGTTCATACTCCTGTGAAGCAGTACACTTTGCCTGTAGGATTTACTGTAGCAGGAACATTGATATTGGCAAACTGATGACCCAGGTACAGGTGAGTTTGTGAGCAGGGTTATGATATGAACTAAAATAAAGATAAGATAAGCCTAGTGTTCACAAGAGGAGATAATTCAGGTATTACAACACAAGTTATAGAATAATTGAATTAAAGGAGGTATATATATATATATATATATATATATATATATATACATACATACATACATACATACATACATATATATACACACACACACACACACACACACACACACACACAGACCCTTTCCAAAAAATTAGTATATCATGGAAAAGTTTATTTATTTCCATAATTCCATTCAAAACGTTAAACTTCCATAGATTATAGATTCAGGGCCCACAACTTAAACAATTTCAAGTATTTAGTTTATTTGTACATAATTTGGGCTTCCAGCTCATAAAACCCACGAAAACAGGATTTCAAAAAATTAGAATACTGTGAAAAAATCACCATAAGAAGGACTGGACTGTTGGCCAGTGGTCCAAGGTCCTCTTTTCCGATGAAAGTAAAGTGTGCCTTTCATTCGGGAATCAAGGTCCAAGGGTTTGGAGGAAGACGGGTGAGGAACAGAACCCAAGCTGCTTGAGGTCCAGTGTGAAATATCCACAGTCAGTCATGATTTGGGGTGCAATGTCCAGTGCAGGTGTTGGTAAACTCTGTTTTCTTAAATCCAAGGTCACTGCATCAGTCTACCATAAAGTTTTAGAGGACTTCATGATTCCTTCTGCTGAGGATCTGTATGGAGATGCAGATTTCATCTTCCGGCAGGACCTGGCCCCTGCCCATACTGCCAGAAGCACCAAAACCTGGTTTGATGCCCATGCTATCACAGTGCTTGACTGGCCAGCCAACTCGCCGGACCTAAACCCCATTGAGAATCTATGGGGTATTATCACGAGGAAAATGAGGGGCACCAGACCCAAAAACAAAGAAGAGCTGACAGCAAGCATCAAGGAAATCTGGGCTTCCAGAACTCCCAGGCAATACCACAGGCTGATTGCCTCAATGCCACGGCGCATCGAGGCAGTGATTAAGGCAAAGGGATTCCCTACCAAGTATTGAAGATTGACGTATCGTTTAAAGTACCATATTTTGATTGATTTGATGTGATCCTAATTTATTTTTTTTCTGCAAAAACTGAGAAGTAAATGGTGATTTCTTCACAGTATTCTAATTTTTTGAAATCCTGTTTTCGTGGGTTTTATGAGCTGGAAGCCCAAATTATGTACAAATAAACAGCTAAATACTTGAAATCGTTTAAGTTGTGGGCCCTGAATCTATAATCTATGGAAGTTTAACGTTTTGAATGGAATTATGGAAATAAATAAAACTTTTCCATGATATTCTAATTTTTTAGAAAGGGTCTGTGTGTGTATATATATATATATATATATATACACTAGTAGAAAATAAATTAACTAAACAAGAGCAATTATGGCAAAGTTATGAGGTAGTAGCAAGCTAAAGTGACATCAGTGAGTCACATCAACAGTGTACACCAGAATAATATACACTGTGATTAAGTAATGATACTTAGTGTCGTCTGTAGACTACTAATATAACAAAACCGAAAAATAATATAGTGTACGATGCAGTATGGAGAACAACAGAGTCCCATATGACCCCAAGAGACTTTAATTGCAGCTGTTGATGATGTTGCAGATGGTTGTAGTCTGTAGCCAGTCATACAGTAGGTAGATCTGGAGCAGCAGGGTGACTTCTAGCTTTCATGGGCTGGTGATAAGACTCTGCTGCTATGATGCAGCATTGGTCGAGCCCTTCATTCTCAACTGGAAGAAAAGAAAAGAAAATGCTTGTTTTTTCTGTTCTGTTTGCTTTGTATTCATTAAAAAAAACTGCTATTTAAGGAGCAAATTATTCTAGATCTGTTTTTATTATAGTGATAACATTGTACTTAACATTACAATGTTTTATACAGACTGATATGAATCCATCATTTTCAAACTAATGTTATATGAAGAAATGAAGACTAAATTCTGATGAACAACACACAACAGTGATGCAAAAACAAACAAACAATCCAGTTTCTGGTGTTCTTTCAGTTATATTACAGTTTAGGTTTTACTATTGGCTCTAACATTAAATTAGCAAAATCTCCAGGAACAAGGTTAACCAAACGAGGAAAAATACACATACTGTCGGTCATATGTTGTTCAATCTAGCTAAACTATGAAGAAAATCTATTTGTTTACGGACATCAAGCTAGGCTGTATGTTAGCATGTCTGAAATTAGCCAAATCCCCAGGAACATGGTTAACCAAACGAGGACAAATTACAAAGTGGGGTCATTAAATACCAGTTGTAAATACACACATACTGTCCGTCATACAGTATGTCGTTCGTTCTATCTAGCTAGCTAAACTACCGATATAAAGAAAAGCTATTTGTTTACGGACATCAAGCTAGGCTAGCTATGGCTAGCGCCATATGCTATGTGCTTAATTTATGTTACTCACCCTCATAGTTGTGTAGCTACGTAACTTGATATGTCCCACTTCAAAGCTTTCTCCCGTTTCCTGATGGGTGCAGGTGAAAGACCGTCGACCAGTCTGTGCACATTATTGACATATACTAATAATAAAGCGATGGACAGCGGGGTTAAATAAACTTGGGTTACAGACCAAGGGGGTAAGCTTCGCTTCAGAACTCAAGCCATCATGGCGCCATTTTGTTGCTAACTGGCCATCACCTCCTGTTAGCATTCCGCTGACCGCCATTTTTTTTTTACGTCACTTGACTGCGAATAACTTTACATCTGAAGCGTTTAAAGACTCTATTTGTCCATTGTTTAGTTCCAAAGAAACACGACAATTTATAAAAGGCTCCATTACCTTGTATCTCACGTTATGGCTCCGTAGCAGACGTTTTTGTAAAAATAGGCTAACGATTGTGTCATAACCAAGTGACTTACTGTCGCATAGTAGAGGAATTACCGTATAGTACAGGAGAAGCTCGCAGGCAGTTTCGACTTACATGAGATGTTTAGGTTTAATTACTAATGTTAACTAGCATGTTAGTGATCAATAATTAGCCTGTGCCCATGTTATCTGCTTACATACACCTACTGTCTCCGTATCTGTAAGATTGGGAATGATTGAGATTTCTCTTGGCACAGCTACCACAAGACTTACAACTTTCAGACACGTTGCTCACGTCACATTCTCTCAGTTGGAGGCTGCGCAGTAAAGCTGGCCATCACCGGAAAAGTGCTTCTAATAGCCTTCACTGGTCCCCGTCCAGAGCAACGGGGTCTATTGGTCCATTATATACTGTCTATGTTACAGACCCATGGTTACATAGGAGCCGGCCGCAACGGATGTTCTCACATAAAACGAACGCACCCTCAACGGGGCAGGGATCATTTCATTGGTCAACACTACACCTGGCATTCTATTGGTTGTGGAATTTTGATAGTGTTGTAACACAGAAAAATCCAAGCGCGCAGGAGAGATCCCAGAGCAGCAGATTTGCAAGCGCGCAGAATCAGGCTGAGTGCGAGGAGAAGGTTCAAAGCTGAGAGCAGGAAACCTGTCCACAGAACAACATATCTGAGTCCGAGCACAAAGTTTGAGCACAAGCAGAGCAAATCCAAGCGCGAGCATGACCATTTGAGTGTGAGAGAAAGGTTTTGAGGGAAATTATTACAAAATTTGAATGTAATATCAGTGAGAAATGCTCTCAAATTGAAAGAATGCGCTCTTGAATAAAGATAGGAATATAACTCCATACTTTACCCACTTAGTCATTATATCCACATTACTGATGATTATTTATCAAAAATCTCATTGTGTAAATATTTTGTGAAAGCACCAATAGTCAACACTACAATATTGTTGCGGTATCGATAGAGGTATTTGGTCGACAATATCGTGATCCCAGTCCTATGCTCCGATATCACCGGTAATGCTAATTAATGTTTGTTTTCATCCAAAACCATCATGTGAATATTATTATTTCATCGAGATAAATTATCCCGCCAGGTGCCATTCATGAAACCATTTTAAAAGAAGAGAGCACAATGAGAGGATTTCATTAAAAGAGCTCCTGTAAAATGTCAAACAATGGAAACCATGTGGAAAACAAAATGAAAATATGACATTTATGTTGGATATGTGTATTCATTTAGGGAAGTTACAATCTCCATATTGGTCCACACAGATGTTTTCATATCTGTCTCTTCAGTGGCAAGAAACGCTTGAAATGCTTTATGTACGTCAAAAGTTATTCGCCAAGTCTGTTTCAACTGCGCTTGGTCGCTGTTATTCGTTTCTATCGATACAGCAAATTATTCTACACAAATTTATTTTTGTGAATTTTTTGTAAATACCTATAAAAACAGGATGGAAACACATTTATAAAGCTTCTTGCAATTACTTTTAAAACTATGCAATAAAAAAAACTTTTGCGGTTTGAGAGATTAAACAATAAAACAAATTGAAATGGAGAAATAAGCACCACTTTTGTGTAAAAAGAAAAAAAATAAGAAAAAGAAACCGAGTCCCACAACAAATTATAGCTTTGACACAGAGAACTGTGATCATCACAGACAGAGGAACTGCTTAGGAGATTACTATATAAAGTTATTACAAGACTGGGCATGTTATATTACCATTGGTCCAGTAGATCCCGGTTCTCCATAGTCTCCCTTGTCTCCTTTCCTTCCCCGGTCTCCAGCAATGCCTCTGTCACCCTGTGTGTTTTTGTGTGTGTGTGTGTGTGTGTGTGTGTGTGTGTGTGTGTGTGTGTGTGTGTGTGTGTGTGTAAAAGCAGTCATTAGTACAGCAAATTTGGAGCACTGCTAATCAGAGGCAATATGTCACAGGCCATGCAGCCACTGGCACATGCAGTAGCTGTATTGTTCTTACCTTCTCCCCTGGAAGGCCATCCCCTGGTGGACCCCGAGGGCCCATTGGCCCCTGAAACCCAGGCTCTCCCTAAGAATAAAGTTGGATAAATTTGTTAGTGTGACAAGAGTATCATCAGCATATAGACGTATCTGGAAGTCCTTCCCATTTAATGAAACACCACAGATTGATTGGTTTGATGGAACAGCACAGGCGTACGACTCAACAGGGACAACCTATCAATACGCTCAGCTCCACCAGAGCTGGGTGCTGAATCCTCAAAAAAAAAGAACCTAACCCACCTTTGATGAACAACATGATACAGTTGGAATTCGGGTTGGGTACCGAAACCCGGTGCTAATATGGCACCTAAACTACCGTTATCTACCGCACCGAATAGCAACATGGATTTCGGTGCCTCAGATGTTAGAGGCAACAGAAGCATCGCTGCATGTGACCCTAGTTAACACTACACTTGACAGGAGGTAACGTTAGCTACTAGGGGTGTAAAAAAAAAAAAATCAATACACTTGAATATCGCGATATTTTATTTTGCAATACTGTATTGATTTTTTTTTACGTTCATAAATATTCATGTAAGACAGTGGTTCACGTTTATGTTGTGTTTAAACCCCCTACCGCTAGATCGCTATGTTGAGACGCACCACTAGTGTCCTTGCCTAACAGTGCCTAGCAACGCCTGACTTTTTACTAGAAGCTAACAACATAGCTATGGCTGAACTTTGGCCTACTTTAGCCTATAAAAATTTGCTCACTAAGAACTTGTGAACCACAATCCCTGTGTACTGAATTGTTTACCTAAAGTAATCTTCTTTGACTTTTATGAACATCATGTCTTTTTTAAATATTAGTTTTTCTAAAATTATACTAAAATCCCAATATATCGCCTTACGCACAGTATCGAAATATATTGCAATAATCGTGACCCATGTATCGTGATACGTATCGTATCGCCAGATTATTGCCAATACACAGCACTATTAGCTACAGTTAGCTAGTAGCTGGATGAAATACGGTTAAAATGCTGACAGCTAAACGGTGTAAGGTGTGACTGTATTTCACTGTAGAGGATGTTGATACCGGCACGTACAACAGTCTGCTGCTATCGCTGTTGGAAAAACAACACAGACGGTACGTTTATTTGAAATTGGTAGCCTAAGTGGTGCATTCAAACTTCTTGTAAAATACCCTATTCCCATCTGGTGGTTGTTTTTGTCTTTTACAGCAATTTACTGGTGAAATAAGTTATAGTTATAAGTTATTGTTATTACATTTTTAATAAGTCATTTAATTTAGAATATATGGCCTTAGCAATAAACAAGCCGACTGTCTTGTGCTCTTCCTTTTATTTTTTTTTTATAGTATCTTTTCAGGTACTATTTAGGCACTGGCACTGTTTTAAAAGTATCATTTTAGCACTGGTATCGAAAAAAAACCAAACAATACCCAACCCTAGTTTGAATACACGTGTGAGCCCATTGTTTTAAAAGACACTATACCAGCCTTTGTTAAGTGTTTGTATGCCCTACCTTTGGTCCCTGAATGCCATCTCCTGGAGGCCCCATCACGCCTGGTGGGCCAGGCTGCCCTGTAGAGCCCTGGGAATACCACACATCACAGCAACTCAAGTTATACGGCTAAAATCATGATGATATGCAGAGGAAATGGTTTCTAGGAAGTTGTTTAACTCCTTTCAGACTGCATGTATACACACTGACCTTCAGTCCATAAAGCCCAACTCCAGGAGGGCCCGATGGCCCCGGCACGCCCGGCAAGCCTCGGTCACCCTGGCAAACAGAGAAACTTAATAAAAATATGTCCCACTACTTATCCATCTTATACAGCACCTTACACACACTTTAGTTTGTTCCATTTCCGCTATTGTCTCTTTCCAACGACAATAAACACAGGTCAACAGTATCTGTTTCAATTGGTCCATGTAGCCTGCTATGAATTTCACAACCATATCCACATTTATGAGGTCATATTTTTTTGGCTCCACTTGTGTGGAAGCTGATGGTCAGATGGTACAACGTCTTCTGTGAATCAGCGTCAGGCTTGTACAGTAGTATGCTATGGCTATTGTGTATAAATATTTCAATATAAAAAATAATATCCTATTTTCTCACTCTGGTATGTTGAATGACACTACAGTTCCTATGAGCCTTAGTGAATGTCCCTCTGAGGACTCTCCTAACAAGAGGGAGTTTTTCCTCGCCACTGTCGCACTGCTTGCTCTTGAGGGAATTACTGTAATTGTTGGAATTGTTGGGGCTTTGTAAATTATAGAGTGTGGTCTAGACCTACTCTATCTGTAAAGTGTCTCGAGATAACTCTTGTTATGATTTGATACTATAAATAAAATTGAATTGAAAATACATGAAGTAACACTTAGGGTTTCCCCCAGTCTATTGTAAGCCCGGTGGCCCACCGTGCCTCAGTTGTCCTCCACCAGGCCTAAACCACTGGGAATTCTTTTTTTATGTATTTTAAGATGTTTTTTTAAAACTACAGTTACAGTGGGGTGGCTTGGTTGGAAACTTGACGTAACGTTAGTTTTTACTAATGACTTAATGTAGGGCCCTATGGCGTCTGTCTTAAGGCTGTACTCCTTAAAGACAGTGTCAAGAGAGGAGGATGCTGTCCAAAATACACTCCATCCTGGACAACTCCTCCCACCCACTCCACAATACACTGGTCAGTCTGAGGAGCACCTTCAGCGCCAGACTCAGACACCCACGATGCACCACAGAGCGTTGTGCCTGCCTGTGGCTCCTCCCTCTGAGTGTTACACACATAGGGCCCTATCTTGCACTCAGCGCAATTCCCTTTGTACACCGACGCATGTATCATTCCTAATTTGCACCCGACGCAGGGCGGACTTTTCCCTCCACAGACGCACGTCGGTAAATTAGGGAATGTATTTGCGCTCCCGGGGGCGGTTCAGCGAAAAGAGGAGGCGTGTTCCGGCGCAAATGTTATCTGGTGCTATTTTGCAGTTTCAGAAAACAATTCCGCCACTGACCAGGAAAAACCTGGTCTAAAGTCAGTGGTGCTAGTCTAAAGTCAGTGGTGCTAGTCTAAAGTCAGTGGTGCTAGTCTAAAGTCAGTGGTGCTAGTCTAAAGTCAGTGGTCCTAGTCTAAAGTCAGTGGTCCTAGTCTAAAGTCAGTGGTGCTAGTCTAAAGTCAGTGGTGCTAGTTTAAAGTCAGTGGTCCTAGTCTAAAGTCAGTGGTCCTAGTCTAAAGTCAGTGGTGCTAGTCTAAAGTCAGTGGTGCTAGTCTAAAGTCAGTGGTGCTAGTCTAAAGTCAGTGGTGCTAGTCTAAAGTCAGTGGTGCTAGTCTAAAGTCAGTGGTGCTAGTCTAAAGTCAGTGGTGCTAGTCTAAAGTCAGTAGCGCGTTATTCAGATGCTATTTTAGGGGCGCATGCTTGGCCATAATGTAGCGTGTGCACAACGCGCATACACTTCTCTCATCTAAACGGACGCAGCAGTTCCCATTTTTGCAAACCATACATAATTACAAAGGAAAATATTACTGAAAATGCGCTTCAGGTGTTTGGATCGGTCAGGAGGCACTTTACAGTACAATCCTCAAAAAGTCCCAGCATTCTTTGTGGCTTCTTGTGTTTTACACAACATTTCAATGAATCATGGATGTGACATAAATGAGGAAATATTAGAGGACTTAAGGAGACGTGATGTTGAACTACGGTGGGATTTGACACTACGGCGGAATCTGATCCGGGAGTAATGTGCGATGCGCTCCTGATGGAGCAGGTGGATGGAAATGCAGTGGGGGGGAAGAGGAAGGGGCACAACAGGAGCAGGTGGTGCGTTTGGAGGCCCACGCTCCATGGCTGCAGCAATCCTCTCCAGATTCAGATTTCAGTTTCAGATCGTTAAAATAGGGCCCTTAATGTCAAAACTGGACAGCATGCATCCCCACATCACATCTCAATTGTGTTGAACAATTATGTACAATAATTACTTGGCGGGATAATTTATCAGCAACATGTGCAAAATGTGTTATTTATTCACTGCTGCTACTTATTATTCACACTGTACTTATTTATGTTAGTACTGTATTTTTGTTGACATTGCACTTTATGTTGACACTGCACTACAATAGAATTTGTACAATCCATTTGAAACAATCTTTATAACCTAATCTCATTTTACTTCTAACGTTTTTATTGTTTCTTACTGTAGCTATGCTACTTTATACACTTATTAACTTGCTCTTTTTTACTCTTATTTTACCGTGAATTTCACTGTGAGCAACTGCAACCAATTAATTTCCTTGAGGGGATCAATAAATAAATAAATAATAAATAGGCTGATTCTGATTTTAGCGTTTTTAAATTCTCAATTTCGCGATTTCTTCCATGATTGTGTTATCACAGAAACTGTTGGGCTCTACAATAATGCTGCCATCAGTCTGGGACTGGCCCGCGCTGCGCCCTTGTTGAAAAAAAAAGACACTTGCCACCGGGCTAAACAACTTTTCTGGGGGAAACCCTGAACACTTGTGCCTCACCTTGGCTCCCGGTAGTCCTTTCCCTTCAGGTCCCATCTCTCCTTGCACTCCTGGTAAGCCAGGCAGCCCCTAATGATCAAGGAAAATGTGTTCATCCACAAACTTAAGTCTTTCTCACACATTGAATATGAGGATCATTCAACTGTGCTCCTCATTTTTGATGTCTGTTTCCTCTCACCTGTGGTCCTGGGAAGCCTTCTCCTTTCATTCCTGGCGGCCCCACAGGTCCAATGTTTCCTTTGTTACCCTGAAGGAAGAGCAGAAGAACAGTCAAAATACTGGGTGACAAACAGTTAGAAAGTATAAAAGATATACTGAACTGCAGGTGGGTATATTGCAAACATATTGTAATGTGATTTAACTGACCTCAAACATTCAGACCATACATTATTAAAGTATCGGGGAAAGTAATGAGGCGTGAAAGATAGATGCTACCTTCGGGCCAATGATTCCTACTCCATGTTCTCCAACAGGTCCAGCTGGTCCTACAGGCCCAGGATCCCCCTGTTTTTTTGGACAAGTGAACGAACAACCCACTATTATGGCTCATAATATAAGCAATACAATCTATATACTTATATACCCCCTCAAAATTGTGTTTTGTTTGATGTACAGTGCCTGAATTAGACCAAGAAAATGTGCCAGTAGCCTAATTCAGCAGTTGCGTGACATGATCATTGCATGTGTCTTGGATATATTTATATTCATGATGTATATTATAGGCATGAATCCGAATAGTCGACTATTCTGGGATTCAATTTAAGGAGCCTGATTCGACCAATCTCACAGCCTGAAAATGTGGTTATTAAACAAAAGATCATTCCATTTGGCCTACAGTATGTTGGGGGGCTGGATGTCGTATTTTGCATAGAATTGCTTGTTTTGTTTCCAATAAATCATGATATAGCCTGTATCAGCCTATTAATAATACTGTTAATTACAATTAAAAGTAAGGGTACTCATGTGGAAAAATCAGAAGTGCCAATACTTAGTAATGGTGAGTACTGGCCCATTTCAGGCACTGGTTATGTATCAGTAGACTTCAAACAGTTGTGGTTAAACAGATATGTCATTTTTCTAAATAGTCAAAGTTTATAGCTATAGCTACTAGTTTCTTTACACATTGTGACTCTACACTCGAAACAAACTGTATGATCTTCAAAAAAAAAAAAACTATTCAACAAATATATATGAGGAAGATCAAATTTGCCCCATCGACCAGCTACAGTGTACAACATTAAAATGCTGGATACATGTTATTGCATCTGTAATAATCCAATAATATGATATACTGTATAAATAACTTAAAGGGGTGATAGAATGATTATATAGAGTATTTCACACTGTTCCTTATGGTCTCCTAATGGGGTATGTAACATTGGTTGGGCTGAAAATGGCCTGGTTGATATTTTATTGGCCCTTATGCATCCCTGTGTTTTGGCCCTATTTGTAACAAGAGCTTTTCTTCCAAATATGGTATGGTCATGAATATTTAGATGAGCTGCGCGCTGATTGGTTGAGCAAATCCCCAATACACACACATTAGAGAAGCGACCAAATCTCATATTCCAGACACTGCAATGTTTAATTACCAAATTCACTTCTGAGACTTTATGTGAGAAATCAACTATATAAAGCTCAAATATGGGCCATTTTACGAACATTGATTGCTAATTGCAAATATGGTAAGACTGTGTGTCGGACTTCAGCGGCGGTGCTGCTGCTTCGCCGCCCGGCCAGCCTTCCTTCACAGACCCCGGCCTGCTGTGAGCTCCGTTAGGCTGGCAGCCCTGACAGAGCTCCAGGGGCCTGCAACTCCCCTCTTCCTGGTAGCTAAATGGCCCGTTGTGTGAGAGTGAGAGCGCGGTCAGCGAGCTTGTTACACCAGCAATCTCTTACCACATGTTACACACGTCACGCCACTTATACAACATCTAACTAAATGTCTTATAAAGATAACAACGGTGTCCGATTTCAAGTTAATGAATATTTGTGAAGACTAGCTAGGTGTTTCGTTAGCTGCGACTGTCCCTTCAATCCTAGCTATGTGTAGCTAGCTACAAATCACGGATAGTTAGCTTCATTTTCGGCGTAATTCCGAGTATATTTACAGTTTGAATTTCGTCACGCCACTTATACAACATCTAACTAAATGT
Source organism: Perca flavescens (assembly GCF_004354835.1). Lineage (NCBI taxonomy): Eukaryota > Metazoa > Chordata > Actinopteri > Perciformes > Percidae > Perca > Perca flavescens. Next base: position 33,341,409 of record NC_041344.1, read on the forward strand.
GTTATAAAGCTAACAACAGTGTCCGATTTCAAGTTAATGAACTTTTGTGAATTCCAGAGGAATTCTAAGAGGAGGCTAGCTAGCTCCGTCCAGCCGCAGGCTCTAATCACATCCAGCCGCAGGCTCTATCAATGAGACTCGCGGACAAGAGGCGTCTATTTCACCGATCGTTTGTTTAAATAACTCAACACATTATAATTAAACACATTATAAGATTAACTGGAACCTGTGGTAACAGATTGCTGGCATAACAAGCTCGCTGACCGCGCTCTCACTCACACACACCTGGCATTAGAAGAGGGGAACTGCAGGCCCTGGAGCTCTGTCAGAGCACCAGCGTTTGGTAGTCCATTAGCCCACAAAACGGTGACTTTGCTTGGGTATGAAGTGCCGTGGGTTGCCAGCCGTAACGGAGCTCAATCGAGCTCACAGCAGGCCGGGGTCTGTGAAGGAAGGCAGGCCCGGGCAGCGAGGCAGTAACCCAGGCAGCACTGGCCGCTGAAGTCCGACACACAGTTGGACAAAATTTGCAATTAGACATACATTTTTGAAAACGGCCCATATTTGAGCTTTATATAGTTGATTTCTCGCATAAAAAAGTTTCAGAAGTGAATTTTGTAATGGAATAGCAGAGATCTGCGTGACCTAGATTCAGAAGACTACCTGATCTCAGGTCAGTTGTGTAGCCTATGTAAATATTGGGGCGTGACTGTTCTCTTAATACACCCACGGCTGTGACAAAGGTTCCGGATTTTGAGATGGTTACGTAAGCAACTAGCTTTGTTGAGATTCGCCCGTTTTCAGCGGCAGTTTCAAAATATGAGATTTTCATAGTAAAGGGGTGTCAATGGGATTTTGAGCTCATATGTATGTCCTATTTACCCACTGAATGGTCGTTATTCAACTATGACAGGGTAAAATCAATTTTGCATTCTATCACCCCTTTAACAACCAAATAATTTCTCTGAGGGGATCAATAAAGTATTGTGATTCTGATATATACAGTATATACACACACAATTCTGGTGCATAATTGATTACTTTTACTTCTGTTACTTTAATCTTGTCTTGTCGCACTTTTACTTTGTAACATCCTGCATGCAGAACTTTTACATTGTGGTATTGCTACTTTTCAGTGTTTCCTCTATGTTGATTTTATTGTGGCAGTGCGCCATGGCAACATTTCTTCCGCCACGGTATCAGAAATAGGGGAGACGCACAATAGTCACGGTTGCCTTTTAAATGATCCTGCCGACATAATGCACCAACCCCCCGTTGGTGCATTATGCTGCCGCTCAGATTGCAATTTAACAACAAGGAGAACTATTCAGAGGTTATTGGGCCCGTCCAAAACGCGGTCTAAGCTTATCAATGCATTTAAATGCGTCATATGTGGGAGTCATTCTCTAGTTGAGGGTACTTTCACGTCATATTTCACATGCATATTTTAAAAAGAAGCCTATATCTTTTGCTTTTTCCGTCAGTTCAGAGAATCGGTGAAGTATAGCTTTGTTGTTTTTAATAATTTTAGAACCGATCATCGAGAGCCCCACTCGGTGCCGTGTCTGCGCGTGTGTGTGTGTGCGTGCGTGCGTGCGTGTTGTAGTAAAGAGAGAGAATGGGAGAAGGAAGTTTGTGTGAGGTGGACCTGCTCACCACAGACCCAAATCTTCTCAGATGTTGCTACTGTCATATGCTGCACTGTTTCTTCATGTGGCACATTATGTTTGGCACATTGTATGGGTCACTTCTTATATCATAACAAGGTAATACAATGTGTAATCAAGTGATGACTGATTAACAGTAATGTAAATGCAAGTATAGGCTCTTAACCTTGCAGTTTTGCACAAATGTAAGACTCAATTTCTCCATTTCTTTGCACAAAACTCTCCAGAAAGTGCCATTTACCGGTTTATTTAAAAAAAAAAATTCCCGGGCATAACAAATCCCAATTTAACCCCTGCTTAGGCCTATTCACAAGATGTTATGTTTTTTTATTTGAATGTTACAGTATATGTATGTTACAGTTTGTTGGTCTTACCAGTGAAGAAGAATTAGTTTGCTGTGTAAGACAGAACGTGGTCATTCATATCAGACAATCGGACAGCGAGCAGGCATCTTTGCAAAGCCTGTAGGTCTGCATATTTAATACAAGTTTTGTCACCACCAAATATAATAATTTCTGCAGATAATGTAATACAAAAATGATAAATAAATAAAGTAGGCTATACTTCTTTCTCTAAAATGTAAAGTGTGCAAATATACAAACATATAAACCATAAGATAATACTGATACAGATTTTAAGGTGGAAGAAGGCAGTTGTGATTTTGATGACATGCTTTTCGAAGAACAGGTTGCTGTCCAAACTAACTCCTGATGGTGTGGATGTGTGAGGAGGGAGACAGATTGCATTTACAGATGGTGAAGCAAAAGTTTTGCGATGTTTTGAAGAGGAATTTGGGACCGATGATTTGTCACAGTTAAGTTTGAGAAAGTTGGTTTGCTTCCATGATTTAAATTTCACTGAGGCCAATGGTCAAAGTGGAGTGAGTTGCAGTGGTGATGGATTTGGTGGAGATGTAGAGCTGAACAACATCGGTAATGGCGTTACATTGTCAGGTGTCATTACATATCAGGAAATTATGACATAGAATAGTTGCCATACATTAAGTTGTGCAACTTAACTTTGAGAACTACATTTCACGCTGAGAGTGAGCTGTATAGGCCTATACGTATATATAAGTTATAATCAACCTATTTTCAGAGACAGTGAGAGAGTAAAAGAGGTGCTCAACAATCAGCTGTTTTTCCAAAGTCAGCTCTTTAGGCTGTATTTTCATAGATTTTAATCTGCTTTATTGCAATAAATTCTGTTGATTTTGTTCTGTGATAGTTTCAATTTTGTCCTTTGTTTTATAGATATTTATAGAGTCACAATTAACATCACAAGAAATGGAGTTAAAATGCAGGAAAAAAGCTTTAGTTGCCTATGCTGCAACAGTTTGGCACAGAGATGAATCAGAATACCTTGCCCTAGTCATCAGTTTGTGGTTGAGGCTACATAGTCCATATTTGAAATTATATTTAAATGTAGATGATTGTGAGCACCATGCATGTTTAACTGTGCAACAATATGAATGTCACCCATCACTTGATCATAGGACTAAGCTTGTCAGTCAGCGTGGCTGTTTGTTTTGGCTGTGTGTGTGTTTGTGTGCGCCATCACCTTGGATCCTGGTAAGCCACGCCCGGCCGGTCCAGGTGGGCCCATCATCCCTGGACTCCCGGGCTCTCCCTGAAAATAAAGGGTTCATTAATAAATGACATCACGTGGTCAGCAGGTAAATGCATGTGTCAAGACAATCAAAGCAAAGCTAACATGTACCATGTATTTTTTTAGACATACTAAAACAGCTACTGATCTCTGCTCAGTGTCATGCTTTACATGTACGTGTATGTGACAAATAAAGTACCTTTACCTTTACCTTTTAAATCCTTCTGACAGTACTTAGGCGTAAACTGTATTTAGCATACCTTAGCTCCAGCAGGTCCAACGGGGCCTGGAGACCCTGAAAGTCCCCTCGCTCCACGGTCACCTCTGTCCCCCTGTGGAAAAACACCTGCACATGACGTCTTACATCCCAGCATGTCTGGTACTGTAATAGGAAGGTATATGTTGAATTCCAAAGGAATCACTGCTACTTAATACAACAATCCAGTAAGTCAACGTTGCATGTACCTGCGTAAGTCAGCAAGGACATTATCAATACAGATATGTAAACATGTACTGTACCCACTTACACAATTCCAAGTAACTACTTGCGTACGAGCCAGTTTTTACAACTTGCACCTACAAGGAACCCACATGCAACGGCTATTCATACAAAGCAACTTTGTTCATGTTAAACAAACAGCTATCAGGATATCCTCGTGGATTCTGTAAATAATACCTGGGCAGTGAGTATGCATTACCTTTTCTCCCGGAAAGCCTTTGCCCGGTGCTCCCTCTAGGCCTCGCAGACCTGGCAACCCCATCTCTCCCTAGATTAAACAGCAGACCGAGCCGCATCACAGCATTAAACCAACATGTGCAAATAGCGGAACACAAACTGCTTTGTGACGCGTGTGTCAGAGCAGGGAGCAACATCCTGCTGGCAACTTGAGAAGGCCTTCAGCGTGGCTCTTTAAAGACAACATGACTTTGCATCTTTACTTCCTTGATATGTCAATCATGCTGAAGCGAGATGCTGAGGTGGGACATGATACAGAGAGGGGTCATTTTATGTTAACTCCTACTGTTTTTTTCCATTTCCTGTTTTGTCTCCTGACTTATTTCTAACTATAGTAAATCCAAGTTAAAGTCTGGGTCCTGATTGGTTCACACAGTCTGCTATACATTTATCAGAGCTGGGAACACCTGAAACCATCAGGGTCACCACAGATTAAAAATACCATCTTTGGAGCAAAGTTACCTAAGGGCTAGGTGGAATGTAATTAAGTATATTTATCTTTTAGTTCCTGTAACAAAGTACTTTTACTTCCACCACTGCCTAAGGAGATTAGCTATCTTTTAACTTGCTCAGCTATCTCACTGTGTTTGGTGTGAGAAATGTCCTGATGCTAATTCATCAGTACGACGATGCAGGTTATCAAATGATTACGGTCACTCAATCTTTCTCTGGAAGCTGAGTTTTCACACACAACTACATAATGATTTAATTTCAAATAATCATCTTGTTACACAATGATGGGCCCATGTCATAGATCCACTGTCTTCCAGAAAGGGACAGTTTTGTTTATATCTTTTTATGACTACCCATTTCAAAATATAGAAAGTAGGCTACCTAACTGTTTGGTAAGTGGGTAAGTTCCATATCTGAACTGCACTCAAGCCAGACTGGACCATATAACTTACAAAACGTACAAAATGTGAACCTTTGGCCTTCAGTCCCTGACTCACCTTAGGCCCAACAGCTCCATCCTCCCCAGGAATGCCAGGTATCCCAGCAGCCCCATCGGGCCCGGGCTCTCCCTGGAAAAACCACACATTAACTCAAAACTCCTAGGTCCCACTGTGCTTTTTCACTGAACAGGCTTTATTTACAAGGGGAGTTTGGTTGTCCTACCTTTGGTCCTGGTTCACCAACACCCCTATCTCCCTGAGGTCCCGGCTCTCCAGGGAAACCCTGGTCACCCTGGGAAACCATATAAATCACTGACTGATCACATCAGATGACCAGCAACAACAGAAAGATGCTTTAGTGCTCCCTAGCTGGTGGGTAAATCTAAATATTTGAAGATTTTACATCTTAAAGCTTTGGTGCGTAACTTTTTGATATTAATGAACGTCCATTTCATTCAAGCCGTTGTCAAATGAGTTGCTACAAAGTTAATTAAGACTATCAGCTCCACACAACTCTCTCTGGATTTCTTAGTATGACTATGTTCAGAAGATTCCGGTGACTTTCACTCACAGAAACTCAAGTGAAGATAATGTCCTCTGCTGAAGAGTCCATCATGTTTTTTAATCCTCTGTGTCCTCCTTGGCTACTACCAACTGTGTGGAGGGGGGTGGTGTGTGATCACGTAAGGCTTGTATCATGTGGACACGCCAACAGTGTTGTTGTCATTAGTTGAATTCCTCATGGGGGGGGACAGAAACTACGCAATATAGCTTTAAAGGGAAGGGGAAATGATCACAGAGACTGCCCAGTTTGCAGACTGACTTCCTGCTTTCACCTACCACACTTACTCTCAGTCTTATGGTGCAATTAGAGATTATTATAGACATTTAAATGCACTTATAATTTCAATTTCACCTCAAAAGTGATTCAGTTAATCTGATTGCTCAATTCAATTTTATTTATAGTATCAACTCATTATTGGAGTTATCTCAAGACACCTTAAGGATAGAGTAGGTCTAGACCACACTCTAATTACAGAGACCCAACATTTCCCCCCAAGAGCAAGCATTCTTGAAAAAAAAGAATATTGTATCTTCTTTCAAATGTTACAGTGTTGCTTTAAAGCCATGTATTATACTGTATATTCTCCTATCTCATGAATGTCAGATAAATGTATAAATGACTGAACAGGGTTCAACGCTAACTTTTTAAAGTGGTTGCCGGCTTGGCAACCAGGCATCAGCTTTTGGTTGCTGAAATTGACAATACGGTTGCCATGTTTTAAACTGCCTATATTTGGAGCAATTCATTTCTTATGTAACTATACCACACATTCAAACTCACAAATTGGATCACTGTTTTGAGTCACGGATCGGATCAATTTTAGGATCAGCATAAAAAAGGGGGGAATTTAAATGATTATTAAAAATGTAATAATAATAACTTAATAATTACTTCTTTCACCTGTAAATTGCTATTAAAAGGATCAACATAAGGATGGCAGAGTTGCGACGGTTCCGCGTGAATTCCCTGCTACTTGAAAACAAAGAAGATGGCTGCTGCTGGTGAACAGTGGTCTTCTGGAAGACTTGGAGTTCAGCTTTTCTTTGAGAAAAGAACAAAGAACGGCACTGAAGTCATTCTTAAAAAAGGAAGATGTGTTCAGAGTTTTGCCGACCAGATACAGAAAAAGTTTAAATCTATCAACTAGCGTTGCTCTGCCTGGTTGTGGCGCTATCCTATTGCGTGCAGAGGTAATTTGAAAGACAACCGTTTATCCCGCCCCTCGGATTGAGCCCTGACAATGGTGAGTTCCCAGACCCAACATCTGGATGTTGGTCTGGCTTGTCAGGCTAGTGACCAGTGCTAGTTTGTGTCTTTTAGCTCTTAGCTTTTAGCTTTAGCAGCCGACTGTTGTACATCCCGCTGTTGGAATTCTCTAAAGTGAAATACAGACACACTTTTACACCGTTTAGCTGTCAGAGTTTTAACCGTGTATAATCCATTTACTACTTTAGCTAACGGTAGGCTAACGTTACCTGCTGTGTAACGCGTTATTAGTTTTTACTAGCGTGACATGCAGCGATGCCTCAGTTTCCTCTAACGTCTGTCTCAGAGCATCAGAGAGCAGCACAGACATTTAGGTGGCACCGTAATGAGGCACTAAAATCTGCGTTGCTATTTCATCCAATATATACCGGGCACCGGTGCCATATTAGCACCGGATTTTAACATGTGCCGTTAACATGAACAGAAAATTGCGTTGCCCGTATCTTTTCAAACGCGCATGTGTGGAAAGCCGTCGCACAACAGCTGAAATGTGTTGCGCACAAACGTAGAGTTTAAACTTTATGGAGACAACCAAATAAAATATTGACTGCTTTTGAATACATTTTCCAGTTTTCTAAGTTTTGATTTGTTTTTATATATAAAAAAAACACAAATATTGAACAGGTGGTTGCCAAAGGGGGCAACCAGAGGCCAGGAAACGGTTGCCAATTGACTCAGTCTGGTTGCCAAGGGCAACCGCTACTGTCGAAAATACAAACGCCACAGTGTCACCTCTCTACTACCAACCAGGGGTGGGCTGGCATTGGGTGTGGGGGGGTGGCGTGGGACAATTAATTGAAAATGTATCAACATCGAAATTCTGAAGATGTTATCAATTTTTCCCATGACGATAATTTAGATAATTTATTCCTGTTGATAGGCCTGCTTTCTCCTTAAAACATTCTACCATGTGTGTAGTCACGTGACTTCCCTCGGACCAGTCAGCTGCATGGAAAGCATAACTGAGGATAACTCAAACACAGAGTCTGATTCAACTGAGCAACTTGTGCCCCAAAAAAACACAATGTCTGTCGTCTGGAAACATTTTGGCTTCAGAAAAAATTATTTAGAACAACGTGATTAATTATAGTTATTCATCGAGGTAGAATGTGCAATTAATCGTGATTTTGATTTTAGGTCCTATCATGCAGCCCTATGTGGGACTACAGATGGATGTGCTTTGTATGTTTATGTGCTTTATGTATTTTAATGTGGCAATGTTTCATGTTTGTTTAAAAAAAGAAAAGCCCTTCTAGGGACGGGCATTGGAAATTAGCAATAGCCATAAAAGCTGTGAATCTGTACATTGGGAACGTGTCTATGTCGAAGCATCTGTCCCTATTCAAATACACATGAAATGAAAAAAACTGCTACTAACCTTTGGTCCAGCTATACCCAGTCCAGGAGGTCCTCTGGGACCAGAAGGCCCAGGTGGCCCGTGGTCCCCCTAAAGACAGAGGGAAACATCACAATTCAAAATACAGCTACACAAATGAAAGGCTAATTAGGGGGAGCAGATTCCTAACATTTTTATTGGCCTTGCCTTATCTCCTTGCATGCCTGCCCCTGGAAAGCCCACCAAGCCTGGCAGCCCCGGTGCTCCGGTGTTCCCCTGAGGGCCAGACAGGATACAGGTCAGACAGGTCATCCGTCACAGCATCAGAGGGTTTTTACCACACGCGTGTCTGCGATCCCAACCGTGTTTAACCGTACCTTATCACCTTTGTATCCGACTCCTGGGGGTCCACGGCTGCCTTTGGGACCCTCATACCCCCGGTCGCCCTGCAAGAAACACACGGGGAGGGTTAGGAGAACAGCAAGGCCCAGGAAATAGCAAATCATATTGGCATATTAAGACTCAAATCATACAACTATAATCTGAATGATTACAATAATGACATACGTATCTAGGCTTGTAACAATTATAACATAATTGTCTAATTTTTTTTGAATAATCGTAGTTTCTTTGTTTAACCGCAATGAACTGCTAACATTAGCTAAGGTCTTATGACATATGGATGGTAATTGTTGATTTTGTTTAGATATGCCAAATTGTAATTATAACCCTAATCCTAAATGATTATCGGTCGGACTACATATTTTTATTATTTTAATTTTTTGTTCACATGTTCATAGCAACAAAAATGACAAGGGGGGGGGGACACTGTTAGAAAAGTTTAATGATAATAAAGAGGCACAGTTTACCTCATAGACTGTGTATTTGTGTTATTACATTATCTGGGTCACATAACAGTGATATAACTAAAACATGTATCCTGGAATTAATTCAAAACTTTAATTTGTAAAAAGAAATACATTAATACAACTTTTTAAAATTTGACTGAAAGAGAAAATTATATTGTTAATTGCAATTATTTCTGTGACAATTGTACAGCAACATTTGGAATGTCACAGACTACAGTATAGCAGTTACTTTTGAATACCTTCCACATAATTTCTGATCAGGTGGCTTCTGATTTTCTAACACCTATACCACAAATTATAAATAAAACAGAACTTTAAAATTAGTCTTTCTTCCCTCTATTTGTGTCACATCTCATATTTTGTGAGCACTTTGTCATTGTTTCAGGAAATGTGTATCCCCGTGCATTGCAGACAATCTTAAAGTGATGGTTCGGAGTAATTTCACCCTAGGGTCCTTTGCACCATGACCTCGAACCAAACAACCCCCCAGAAGCTTTTTTCACCTGGTCGAACATTGGGAGATTTAGCGTTATCAGCTGAATAGTTTAGTGCAGGCTAACAGAACCTTATTTAATCATTAAATTAATAAATATTTTTGTTGTTTGTATCTCTTTTCGGTGTTGTAATTTGTAGACGTCCCTAAGCGCTCTTACTACCGGTAGCAGTAGCAACAGCAGAGAGCAAAAGCCAACAGGCAAGTGTTATTTACATAAACTTCTGGTGTACTTAAAGGTGCAATATGTAATATTGTGTGTAATACTGGCAGCTAGCGGTTAAAATAGTTACTGCACTACCAATTCCTCGGCTTAGAATTACAATACGAAACGCTAAAAATACCACTACCTTGCCGACGGAACACACTTCATTGGCTTAGAATTATGGCAACAATCGCTAAACACACTGCAAACTCACAGTCCTCTCTTTCCGATTTACAGCCCCCCTCTCGTGGCTTAAAATAACTCACCGTTGTCGGCTCCAGCCGCTAAACTACACGTTGTAAACAGCCATGGGCTGCTTCCTCCGGTAACGTTAGCAAGGTTAGCATGGCGGCGTTAGCCAGGACCAGTCAGGATCACTTTACTGGCTATGTCTCAATTGTTTTTGCGAGTAACCAACTCGGTTACTCTAGCTATATAATTCAATGTGAGTACACAAATGTTGAAATGACAAAAAATGCCCATCCCTAGTAGCTGTGATAAATTAGCCTGAAGCTAATGCTTACCGGTTCAGGAGAAAATAAGCCAACTCTGCGTCCTTTTGGGATCCAAGCTGTCTCCATCTTTCAAATACATCTCCAATATTTACCAGGGGGTTGTTACGTCTCTGGTCACGCAACTGTTAGAAACATGCCGTTTTCTTTTTTTATGTCATGTAGAATCTATCTCCGTTGATCCTGTTGGTTTGTTTGCTGCTTTCATGGCTGTACTACCGTTACAGCTGTAGCGCGCTGGGTGTACGTTTTTACAGGTATATCTGGCAACCCGGCCTGCCTGTCAAACTGGGTCGTTGATAACAACACACAGATCAAAACATAAACGTAAATTCCGTCACGGAATGTAAATTTCCAAAAGAAAAAATACTGAAATTAGCATTGTTGTCAGAAAAGATAGTATTTCAGTTTAACATGTTTCCTTAATATCTGATAAGGCACTGGTGTCATTTTTGGATTTATTACAGTACAAATATTACATATTGGACCTTTAACAACTTTCCAATCCATCGTTTTATGAGTACATAACCTATTTATACTACTTTAGAAGTTTGGTATAATTTCGGGCATTATTAGTGGGGTCATTTACGAGATACAAACCTGGGTCCATTAGCGCCTGCACTAAGCTATTCAGCTGATCACGCTAACTTGTCCAATGTTAGACCCAGCTGAAAAAAGCTTCTGGAGGGGTGTTTGGCTCGAGGTCATGGTGCAAAGGACCCTAGGGTGAAATTACTCCGAACCATCACTTTAAATAAAGGATCGATAAAATGACACATGCTAGTTATAGTGAGCCAGCTTGTCCTGGAACTTACCTTGGGCCCTGGGAGACCCTCACCCGAAAACCCCGGCGATCCTTGCATCCCTGGTGGCCCTGCTGGACCCTAAACTCAGCAACACAAAGAGAAAGATCAAATGTTGCATTAACAAATATATTATTATATTAGTAATTGTAAACTGGAAGGACTATAATATTCATGCAAAACAATAATACAAAGTGGCTGTAAAAAAAGCTGCACTGCCAACAGTAACTTATGTGGTTTATAGGGGGAGGGGGGGTAACATGAATTTTAAAACTCCGCACCAAAATGGATGCTGCAAGTCTTTAAAGTATTTATTCTTTGCGCAGAGAAGGTTCAGTTCATCATGAGAGTCTGGGAGAATGAACAGAGTCTTGGAGAATCACTTGCTTATTAACCCTCTAACAAGCTGACAGCACTGGGGAGGGGGTCAAATAGACCTTTTTCACGGCAGACATGTTGACATGTCAGTAGGAAAAGCACAGGTGTGTTCAAAACCATTACTGATGGCTGCATTCCACTTAGGAGAGGTCCTGGTATTGTGCATGCTGACTCACTGAAATAGCTTACTGGGACACTTGATGGAATAGAGCCATCGTTAAGGTTATCAATTTCAGCTGTGCTTCTCCTACTATGACAAGTCAACATGTCTGCTGTGAAAAACAGCCCTTCTAACTATCAGTCCATCTGACCTCTGACCTCCAAATCTATGACCAAAATTAGAGGTAGAGAAAAGCCAGTCTCTGCACTTTAGATAAACAGAAGAACATAAAGTTAGGCCATCAGGGTCCATACATCAAAACAGAGGTAAAGAGTTCACACAGCTAAAAATTAAAAAACAGTCAATAGTAAGATATGTTAATAGACAAATATGTGATTTTCCAATACAGAAGCCCAATACAAAGTGTTTGTGCTATGCAAAGCATTGAAAAATGACTCAGTTACTCAGTTTGTGATTTAGTATATAAGACATGTATGGAAATGACATCATTTAAATATTTTTTAAATAATTGTATATGTTCCCCAATTTTCCATTGTACCACTGGGTGTAAAATCCTAGAGGGGATCTCATCAGACAAAAAAAAAAACATTTGTGTGGCCAGGTCGGCTCAGTGGGAAGAGCAGGTGCACATATACTGAGTAGCTTATGCCTCGACGCAGAGGTCCAGGGTTTAGAGAGTCCTGTGATGATTTCCTGCATGTCTTCCCCCTCTCTCTCTCACCTAGCTGTCCTGTCAATTAAAGGTGGAAAAGCCCAAGAAATAAAAAAAAAAAAAAAAAAAAAAAAAAATCACTTTGGGTTAGCGACATAATGTGTTTTTCCTTTATAAATCAAAACTAGTGTGTATATGTGGCCGGTTAGCTCAGTTGGTAGAGCGGACGCACATATGCATTTCCTGCTTGTCTTCCCCCCTCTCTCTGCATCTTTCATATCTCTCTGCTTTCCTATCCAATAAAGGCAGAAATGCCCCCCCCAACAAAAAATAAATCTAGTGTGTATATGCAGGGTTTTTAACACACCCACTAAAAATAGGGGATAGACACCTTTTTTTGGTCTGGTGCGTCACATTCAATCTCAAAAATGCACCGGAAAACAGGCTCAGTAAAAGTAGAAAGCAGCACGGAGGCCAATAAAAATGTTATGGAGGTTACTTCTTTTTTATATTGGTTACTTATTCAGTTGCCCTTTCAAATTCACTTATTTGGAACGATGTCCGAGCGTCGCTTGCAGAAAGACGGACCCAAGCCTGCGGAGTAGGGCTGAGTACGGAATTCAATATTATTACATTACATTTATCCAAAGCGACTTACAATTGCTATATATCAGAGCACGCCTCTGGAGCAACTAGTGTCCCTAAGCAAGTGTCTTGCTCAGGGACACTTTGGTTGATGTTTCGCATTGGGAATAAATCCCGGATCTCCCACACCAAAGGCACGTTATATCCACTGTGCCATCACTACCAAACTTTATAATACTTTTAAGGCATCGACTGAATTGCCTCTAAAGCAGGGGGCTTCAAAGTTGTTTAAGCCAAGGACCCCTTAACTTAAAGACAGACAGATCAGGGACACCCTACTACATAATATTGTATAAAATTAAGTTGCATATTAAACTGGGCCTACAATAACATGTAGGGTGGCCTAAAGTCTTTATACAGACCTTTTAAGTGCATTTAATTAAAATGGTTGGCATGGTTTTATAAATCATTTAACGTTAAACATAAATGTGGCACAGTGTTACTTAGTATTAACTGTATCTGTGGATGGTCTTAGTGACCTTACCTATAGGCCAGTGTGTTTTTTTTCACAAATAGGCTTTTATATGTGGTAATAGTATGTTGGATTCATGTTAAGACATTTTAGTATTTGAAAAAACAAATATAAAAATAATTTGGAGGTCCCCCTGCAGTGACTCGAGGCCTCCCTGCAGTGACTTGAGGCCCCCCTAGGGCCGATTGTAACCTTCCCCACTGCAGACAAACACCAGATGTTAAAGTGTTTTTTGTCCAGTGGGAAACGGGCTTTAGTTTTGTCAACTCACTGGTGTCCCTGGTTCACCCATACCCATTGGTCCAGGAGGACCTGGTCTTCCTTGGTTTCCCTTGTCACCCTGAAAAATCAAGTTTACAGATTACAGATAAACTAAAGTATACAAGACACACATTGGCTTTCTCGCAGATAGACAAGAAAATGATGTAATCAAATGCTAAACCAAACCTAAATGTACCTTGGGACCAGGGAACCCAATGCCATTATCTCCTGGAGGTCCAGATGCTCCCCTCAGTCCTCGGTCACCCTTTTACGGGAGGGAAAAAGACCTTTACAAAAAAATATATATATAAAGAAATATATATATATAAGAAACATGACTGTCAGTGTTCTTACTTTAGATCCAGGTGTCCCCTCTGGACCCTGGTCTCCAGTTGCTCCTCTGGCTCCCTGAGATAGGAACAAAACAGGAAAGGGCAAGTAAATACATATGATTCCATAAATAACATAAAAGGAATTCAATTTTAAAGAAAAACATAAACTCTTGCATTTTCAATATGAAGAAGTAGTTGATATTGCTGGTATCTTCTGGGTTTGAGATACACAAATCGGGACATTTAGCGTATTTGACAAACTTTGCCTTTATCGCAGAGTTCAAACAAAAGGTAATGTAAGAGCTGTGGGTTTTTTCTTTTTCAGTTCCCCCTTATTGTTACTGCCAACTCTCTGGGAAGTGTGTGTCTCACTGATACACAGATCCCTCACTGGCTTCCCACTGGCTACGACTGCAGGGGGGTAGGGGGGTTACTGTTTTGATTACTGAGAGTATCTTCAACAGCACCACCCAAGTGTACATAGTCATTATTAGGATTAAATGGTTGGGGTTAGGCTAAGGATAACAGTTCCATATAAGTTATTAACTATGGGACGTTAAATGTGATGCAGATAACCAGAGATATTGTCATTTTTATGTTACACCTTTTTCTTCCTTGTGAAAAACCTGGCGCATTACCCACAATGCAGCTCGACCAACATCAGTTCGGTCGGAGGTTTTGGTTGTGGTGCGGCTACATTAGCCGCTTCTAGCTTAGCTTAGACCGGTGTGTTATGCTAGTAGTGGCTAATGTGTTATGCTAGTAGTGGCTAATGTAGCCTGCAGCAGAGATGAGCAGGGCTACAGAGGTTTTGAGGAAGATCAATCCTTTCTCCCCACCCCCAAATGTTTAAACTTGTAGGCTTCAGACCCAACTGACACTGACTCAAGTGACATCAGTTAAGGCAATTTATCAGAAGGCAAAAGGCTTTATATAACTTCTTTCACATATGCAGTAGTACTTTCCAACACCTGGAGACAGACTAGATGTGTAAAATCAGCGGAGTTCCCCTTGAAAGGGATACGCCACCGTTTGTTGAAATGGGGCTTATCATAGTCTCCCCTAGCTGTAGATAGTGTCTACGTCTGTAGGATTAAAAGATAAAATGTCTTCTCCTAAAGATAAAAACCCCATTCACAGCGGTGGAAGCCCGGTGCTCAGAAGCCACACCGGCCGCTACCAGTTCATGTCGCTGACCAAGCCGTTGAACCGGTCCTAGCTGTCGCATCTCCTCCAGCGGCAGGGCTCTGAGCCGGCCATGGCTCACCTCCGAGCATCAGAGAGCCCCACATGGTGCCGTGTGTGTGTGTGTGTGTGTGTGTGTGTGTGTGTGTGTGTGTGTGTGTGTGTGTGTGTGTGTGTGTGTGTGTGTTGTAGTAAAGAGAGAGAATGGGAGAAGGAAGTTTGTGTGAGGTGGACCTGGTCACCACAGACCCAAATCTTCTCAGCTGTTGCTACTGCCATATGCTGCACTGTCTCTTCATGTGGCACATTATGTTTGGCACATAATGTGCCAAACATAATATGCCACATGAAGAGATGGGTCACTTCTTATATCATAACGAGGTAATACAATGTGTAATCAAGTGATGACTGATTAACAGTAATTTAAATGCTAAATGCCTAATACCTGTTGATACTACAACAATGCAAAGTATAGGCTCTTAACTTTGCAGTTTTGCACATATCATATAAGATTCAATTTCTCCATTTCTTTGCACAAAACTGTCCAGAAAGTGCCATTTAACAGTTTATTTTTCAAATTTTTACCCCCAGACCTCCCTAGGGAGAACGCCCCCCACATAACAAATCCCAATTTAACCCCTGGTTGTGAGTTAAAGTGAGCCAACAAAAGACAAAAAAACAACCTAATTACTTGCACTGAGACAAAAAATGCGTTGGCCCACCTATCTACAGTCAGGGTAGACCGTGATAAGAACTATTTCAACAAACTGTGGCATATCCCTTTAAGGTATGTCATCATGTTGATTCTACTTCCATTCAGATCCCCTTAGACTAGAGACAGTTGAAACTTGGGCTGAGCATCCATCCATCTATATCTATCTATCTATCTATCTATCTATCTATTTTTTTTTTTTAGATAGTGTAGATCACATGTGTCAAACTCAAGGCTCCGGCCTCTTCAAATTTTTATCTGGCCCACATATCAATTTTGGCCCGATTAGTTGTGCAGTCCACCAAAAAAGTCAGTAAACTGTTTTTCACACTGTAATTATGTGACACTCAGAGCAGATTTTGGCAGATTTGCCGACTTTGAGCCTCAGAAATTCCCACACAACCAGAGAGTTTACATATTCAGGCTGTGAAACAGGTTGTTGTGAGTTGGCCGTGTGGTAGCCTGCTTTTGAAAATGTAATCTTTGTTTTTCATGATTTGCTAAATTCTATGAAGGGTTTTATGTCGACCAAACTGTATGGGAGAAAGCTATATGAGACATGCAATAATACAAAGTTATTTGACTTTTTCTGTTATAATAAAAGAAAATAAGGTCGGATTCGAACCCAGGCCGCTGCCAAGGATTTAGCCTACATGGGGCGCACGCTCTTACTGGGTGAGCTAGAGGTCACCCCATGAGCGATATATTTGACATGTGAAACATTGGGACCCAGTGTGTGTCTGTGGTTGGTGAGCTGTGCCTGCCCTCTGCTGGAAGCTGAGAGGAGTGTGACCGGAGTGGGAACGTCTGCTCCACACAGAAGCTCTCTGACACACATTCTATCCAAAAATGTTACAAATCCACAGAAATTCAACAGGAAAAAGTAACCAAACAAAACTGTCGGGGCTTCTATCAAATAGCCTATTTGTTAATCTTTTAAGCCATGAGGGGTCATTTATCATACATTGGAGAATTTTGTGAAGTCATAAATCCGATCATGTGTGCTTTAAATATGTTGTGTCAAAGTTGTTGATATTTCGAAACAATCAGAACCTTGCTAAGATAACACTATCGTCATTTGTGTAACAGCGGGATATGGCATATTTTATTTCCATGGAGATTCTGACTCATCATCTGTCCTTCTCAGAACAAAATCTTTGGGGATCAACGCCGACGAGATCCTAAAGTCAAGATATTTGCAATAACAACCAACACAACGTAGAGGCCACCAGTTCCACTGTGGTGGTGAAGTATAGGCTCCAGACAGTAAGCCACTGGATCTTCAAACTAGACCCCTTCTATGATAATCCCGTACTGTATTGAGTGGCTAAACTGAGCTTCTGTACTGTAGCTCCAGGCAAAAGCATGCTTTTAGAAAATGGAATGGAAAATAGAAAATAGTCAATGGGCCAAAACATGCAAAAAAACAGCTGTTTCTTTAAAATGAGATCATTTCATAATTTGAAGTTGTGAACTTATATAAGATATAAATTACACTGAGTCTGGTGGTCTCATACTGAGACTGTGACGGCGTATACTTTGGTATTCCAGGTTTGTGAATACACTGTTTGGCAGTGTGGGTAGATACATTTCATGGGAATATGGAGACAGACCGATCAGAAGGACGTGAAACCGAATGGCACGCCGACGATGGCCGCTGTTGTTCTACCGATGCTAGAGGGGGCAACAAGCATTTAAGACGAGGGCGAATTGATAACATGTGCTCAAATCCTAATCCTCTGGGACCACGTCTGCTCAAAGACTACAACCAAACATTTCGAGCTTGGATTCCCCGCTTTGGAAAGGCTACATTAGGAGGGGGATAAGACCTAATCCACAGCTCACATTCCACAAGTGCAGAGCAGGAGATGGACTCGGAGTGTGTGGCTTTCACTGCAGCGCTGATTGTTTCAGCGCGGATGTGGGGGGACACAGGAATCTTTCAATTTGACCACACACCCGTTCAGGTATGAAGACTCGTACGCATTGAGTCTCCTCAATTTTTAAATGAAAACATGGCATGCCTCTGTTCCATGGGTGTACTGCATGGTGGTAAAATCAAGCATAAACACCTACATTAAAGCCTACTCAAACAATAAATGACCCTGAGATTCTAGTCTACTACTTTGAATGAATGTGAATGACACACATTGTTGGCCATTTCTTAAAAGGATAGATGACATTTTGGCAAATGCCCTTTTTCACTCTCTTTCTGAGAGTGAGATGAGAAGATCCATATCAATCTCATATCTGTGTGTAAAATAATGGAAGCAGGGGGATACAGCTAGCCTGGCTCTGTCCAAAGTTAAATATAAAATAGACAATAAAAAGTAACAAAAAAGAACATGGTGGTTACAGTCCAAAACAACTGAACTGCAGTCCTCTTTCCATTCTTACCTTTAATGCCCTCCACGTGAATGTTAGCTCAACAAGGCTGCTGAGGTGCCTAAACTATGCAACTGTCTGTCTGTGGATGCATATTTGTGAAGTGCTGTATGTTAATGTGATTGGTTACCAACACTGATGATGATCACAAAGCATTAGATGAGAGGGAAGACATCTGAGCTAAGATTATCTGAGGCTCTTTGTATGATGTATAAAGTTACGAGTATTGGTTAATGGAATCAAAATTTAAAATAATAAAAAAACTTCACCTGCTCTCCTCTGGGGCCTCTGGGGCCAGGAGCTCCATCTGCACCCTACGGAAAGACATCAACATAGCGTCACTACATTTACAAGCAGCTCTTAGCAACAGAAAAACATGTTGATTAAATTAAATAATAAATAATAACACCTACCCGCTCTCCCTTTTTACCGGGGGCACCACATTCACCCTGTTCTCCCTAGAAAATACAAGCAGATAAGATAAGAGAGACTGTATCGATACCACAATGGGGACATTAACTTGTCACAGCAGCTCAATGTAGCACAGCACAAAACAACAATACACATCAAATATAAATAGCATAGGTCACGTGACCGGCTGGACAAGATGGCAGCTTAGGATATTCGCTCCTGCCCGACTCTCCCTTCTTGATTAATTTATCCCATTAAGCTTGACTTCCTCAGACGTCTCAACAGTGTACAGCTTCTAGGAGTAAGAATGACCGACTCTGTGAGGAGAAACAATACGAGTGGAGCCTCTGCGAAGACAAATAAAGGGCAACGCGGTGGCGAGCTCGGCGCCATTACAGATGCGCTGATGGAGAAACAGATGGAATTTTTGGAATCTCGCTCAGACAGTAAGCTGGATGCCATACGAACTGAATTGGCAGCGCTCTCAGGGAGTATTGGCTTAATTAAAGCTGAAATGTTGACCATAAAAGTTGCCGTTGAAGACAACTCAAAGGGCGTAGTGGACCACGCGGCAGCCTTAAGTAGTCTTGAACTTAAAATGGCGGACATGGAAGACAGGAGCCGGTGTTGCAACTTACGCATTATCGGTTTGAAAGAGGGGACCGAGGGCTCGAACGCTGTACAGTTCCTGACACGAGCTCTGCCTGAGTGGTTCCCGTCCCTACAGACCGAGCAGCTGGAAATCATGCGGGCTCATCGGATTTACAGTGGCTGTTCAGCCGGGGACAGACCTCGCACTCTTATTTTCAACACCCTTCGTTACTCGTCCCGCCAAGCTGTTCTTTGAGCCGCAAAGAAGGACCAGGTCATTATTGACGGCAAAACTGTGAGGTTTGCTGCAGACTACAGTAACCATACGATCAAACGCCAACAAGCTTTTGGCCCAGCGATGGACACTGCAAGGAAGAGAGGCATCGAATTTTTTCTACTGTACCCGGCGAGCCTGAAGATTAAAACCGGATTGGACTATCGTGTGTTCAACCATCCCTGCGAAGCTGAGGACTTCCTTAACTCCCGGCCGATGTCGACGTGGGTTAACAACCGACGAGCTCCAGAGGCAGGCGCAGCCGAAGCCCGTAGCCGCAGCTCCTCGGAAGCGGAGGGTTGACCTCTACCAAGTGCTGGTTTAATGTGGAGCTCTGTCTACGATTTCTCAAGATAGACTCAAAGGTTTTTCTGCTCTGTACGAGCGGTCCGTTATCGGACTAATATAGCAGATTTTGGACCCTTTTTCGGCTATTTCAGCTTTACCGAGGTTTATACGCCTATCTTCGCCTTTTGATTTGGGCCACAGTCTACGCGGACTCAGTTCTTTTTCACGGCTGGTCATACTGGATGATTCTCCTTTTTTTTTTTTTTTTTTTTTTCTGCCGCCTGACTTTTAATTTTTTATATTTTCCTGATGGTGATGTTCTCTGGTACAAGGTAACATACAAGACTTTCATTCATTGTATTTGGGTTAATTTGTTCTATTCGCCCATATGTTCAGTCTTTAAATTGTATGGTGTAGCTAGCTGATTTGGTAATTATTCTTTTAACTGTTTTACCTCATACAAAGATTAAAGCGCATTCCCTGTATACCGCTACATCACCTAGCTGCAACAGCTGGACTTTACTGCACTAGAATGATTTGTTAATTTTTTTTTCTTTATAATGCGCCCTTAAATGCGCTATATGTTGGGCTTTTGCCATGGTGATATTAAAATAACTGCTTTTATTTTTGCATTTGTAATAGTCTAAATTCTAAGTCGGCATACTTAGCATTATCATTTCTCAGCTGACTTGTATAGCTACCATAGTTTATTTATTTTTGCCATTATTATTACTAATAATTCAATTTTTTGTTTGCTATTCTGAATGTGGCTCCATGCAGCCTTTAATAGTTTGACATAGCCTACGTCCCTGTTGTTATTGTTGTGAGTAATGGGATAATATGTTACTGATTCTATTTGTTGAACTGGGGGAGGGGCGGGCGGTATACTCCAACTATAGCTGCCCGTTCTCCATCCATGGTCATGGAACTTAGTATATATGGAGGGTTCATTGTTGGAGCTTGTTCTAGCTCCTTGGGGTTAGGAATGTGTGTTTTTTATTATTATTATTATTATTATTATTATTCGCCTTTAGGTTTTATCCCCTTTTTTTTTTTTTTTTTTTTTTGGGCGGGGTGGGGGGACCCTGGTGGGCTGGAATGGTTACCCTTTATTGGTTATGTCTGTTGGTCGCAGGGCTGTTCTCAATATTACTCGATGCCCTGGTTGGGACAAAGGTCTAAATTATGTCAGAACTTAACATTCTAAGTTGGAATGCTGGTGGTCTGAATGCCCCCCACAAAAGGGTTAGCACATTAGGGTTGTTACGGAAGAAGAAAGTTGACATCGCATTATTACAAGAAACACATCTCTTGAGTGGGGATGTCAGGCGCCTGGCCAATAAGTATTATCATGTTATAGCATCTTCCTCATCTCTTACAAGGACTAAGGGTGTAGCTATAGTAGCCAGAAGAAATATTAAATTCAGACTGCAAGATACATGGTCTGATGCAACAGGTAGGCTGACTTTGGCCAAAGTTGAACATAATGGCAAGAAAATTGCTTTCTTATCTGCATACGCACCTAATTGTTATGATAGGAGTTTTTATAGTGACATGACTAATATTATGCTGGAGTTAACTGAATATCTATTCATAGTTGGAGGGGATTTTAATGCAGTTTGGAATCCGACTGAAGATAGGTCTGGCGGCTCGGAGACTAGGGACCAGGAATTAGCGTCCTCTGCGTTACGGGCTTGGGCAAATGGCCTTGGGCTCACAGATTTGTGGCGCATAAACAACCCATCTGTGAAGGATTACACCTTTTTTTCTGCGCGTCACAAGTCCTCCTCTAGAATAGACTATTTATTTGCGTCCCCGAAGCTCTTCCGAGACTTACAACGTGTTAATTTACTACCTATAGCCCTCTCTGATCATAAAGCCGTATTTTGTACTGTGGTGGTTAGCTGTATATCTTCTCGGGCGCCGCAATGGCGTTTCAACACCACCCTGCTGAAGCTGGAGGGATTTAAGGAACAGTTTGTGGAGAAACTCAGAAAGTTTTTAGATTTTAATGTCGGCTCGGTTGACGACCCTAGGATACTGTGGGATTCAATCAAGGGTTACATTAGGAGTAATGCTACATTATTTGCTTCTAATCAACGTAAAGCTCGACACTCTAAATTACAAGAACTGGAAAATACCTATGCCACTTTAGAATACGCTTTATCGGCCAATTATTCAGATGACATAGCTATGCAACATAAAGTGATCAAGAAAGAAATTAACAATATTCTTAAGCAGCAATCAGAATTTTTGATTCATAGGACCAGGCAACAGTATTATTTTCACGGATCTAGACCCAGCCATCTTTTGGCCATGAAAATTAGATCGAATGAACAATTCTCGGACATTCCCTCAATCAAATTACAGACTGGAGCTGTCACCACTGACCCTGCACAAATTAATGATACTTTTCGTAGTTTTTACTCTAATCTTTACAAATCTGAGGTTTCCTTCGACAAGAACAAATGTGGAGACTTTCTAGCTCATTTGAAAATGCCCCGTCTTGCTGATGATGACGCAAATGATTTGGCCAGGCCGATCTCACTTGAAGAGCTCAAGGCTGCTGTACAAAGCATGCAACAGGGCAAATCCCCTGGCCTTGACGGTATACCGCCAGAGCTATACTTAGCCTTCTGGGACCTCCTAGGCCCACTGCTTTTTGACAACTGCTTTACCTGCGACTATCCCATCTGTTAAACAGTTTAGGTACCTAGGTATTGATATATTCCCCTCTCTGAATCGCATTGTTAAACACAATTATACTGACGTGCTGAATGCGGCTCTGGCTGACTTGGAAAGATGGGCGAGTTTGCCTAATTCGCTACAAGCTCGAATTTCCCTCGTTAAAATGAATATATTGCCCAGGATAAATTTTGTAGGTTCCATGGTCCCGCTCTCTCCTCCTTCTGGTTACTGGGAGAAGCTGCAAGCTGCGGTTTCCAAATTTATTTGGAAAGGAAAATGTCCGCGTGTGAAAACTTCCACTGCTCAGCGTGACAGATTGAGCGGGGGTTAGCAGTTCCCAACTTTAAATGGTTCTACTGGGCTTTCACCCTTCGACCGCTTGCCACCTGGTTTGAACCCCAGTCGGTGGTTTCCTGGCGAGCGATGGAAGAGAAGATGGTGCACCCTTGGTCTTTGGCGGATGTGCTATTTGCGAACGTGTCGGTTAGGCAGTGTCAGCTACGATTTGGTCCGATCATTTCCCATCTTGTTGAGGTTTGGCGCTCGGTGGAAAGGTATTGTAACTCTTCCTGCAGATGGCATCTTTATTCACCCATTTTTAATAACAACGGTTTATTGATGGGGGGTAGACCGATCATCTTCCCCCAATGGGAAAAGGGGGGCATTCACCTTTTAGGGGACGTTTTTGATGTAAACGGGCTGTGCTCCTTTCTAGCCTTAAAGGAAGATTTTAACCTGCCAGGCACATCCTTCTTTTTTTACCTCCAACTTAGAGCAGCTCTTAAGGCACATGGCGTACCGTGGCAGCACCCCCTGCCTGTACACCCGCTTCACGAGCTGTTCATTGCTAAAAGTGACTCACGGGGCATGGTATCCACTCTATATCAATATATAAGGGAAGCCTCACACCGGACACTTCCACTAGACAGAGTATGGAGGAGGGATTTCCCAGGGCTAGAGCCAGATTTCGACTGGAGCAGGGTATGGAATAATGTCAAATTGGCTTCTAGAAATCCAGACCACCAGCAGATCCACTATAATTTTGTCCATAGGACTTATTTGACCCCTCGTAAGCTGTGCCTGATGAAAATGATTGGTGACGCTTCATGCACATTGTGTTCACTGAAGACCATGGGCACATTTCTTCACGTTTTGGGAGTGCCCCCCTGTTGCACGGTTCTGGCAAAATGTTGCCTCAGAACGGTCAACATTTGTCTCTGGGACAGTATTAGCGACAATACCAGTTCTGTTACTGAATTACATTTTTTCACTACAGATTTCTAAATGTCAGAAAAGGATAGTCCTGGCCGGGCTCACTGCTGCAAAGAAAATGGTGGCGGTGCGCTGGAAGCCCCCACACACTTTGACCATTAAGCAAATGGCTTCTGACCTTTCTAGACATGATATTGTTTTAAGTGTACAGCTTTTATCTCATTTTGACTCAATGTAATTTTTTTTATTTAATTTATATGTGTGTATGTGTATATGTATGTATGTATGTATGTATGTATGTATATGTATGTATGTATGTGTGTGTGTATATGTGTGTGTATATGTATGTATGTATATTATATATATATATTTTTTTTTTATTATTATTATGAGTGGGAAGGAGGGGGGGGATGTTACATGTATGTTCTGTTACTTGTAACATACTGTTGGTTATGTATGTGTTGAATAAAAACATTTGATCACAAAAAAAATATAAATAGCATAGAAAAATACACAATGAATAAAATAGGAAATAGAAACAATGAGAAGAGAGTAATAACAGTAATATGTACACTATAAACCCTTCTTACAGATCCAGGTGAGTGTAGCTCAGAGCCAACATCTTTCTAATCTGGACACTGAGCAAACGTAGACACGGCTCATAAAGTCTGCCCGCTTTGTAGTATTCAAACTGTCAAACTGTGTGTGTGTAGGATCACAGAGCCCTCTGAACATGCATAGAAACAGTTAAGACATATTTTCTTTACCTGGATGCAGCAGTGGTGAGGCATCATGAATAGAAACGTATTATATCAAAAATAATGATAAGACATACCTTTTCCCCTATGCTGCCAGGCCGACCCTAGAGAAATGGACATTTTAATTCAACTCTGATATCAGTTCAGTGTATCAGTTGGCTGTCCACCAATCATCACGCTTCGGTTTAAGAAAGTCAACCAACCAACACAACTTGATGGGATGGGAGATTTCATAGATCAAGACTATTTTTGCTAATTGTAGTACAGTTTTATATATTACAAAAAATGGATTTAACCCATATACTATCTGTAGATCCCTTACAGAAAACAAACCGTGGTTTTTCTGTAGGTATAGTTTTATTAAAGTTATATTTACCTATGATGTTAGTCAGTCAACATTTCAGGAAATACACTTATTGTTCGAGAGAGATAGATAAAGCAGGGGGAAACCAGCTGTCCAAAGTTCATTTCTTAGGTGAAACTCCTGGGCGCAGTGACATTTTAAAGTCTTGTCATCACAGTGAGGTCGCCAGCCAGGAGTCCCGTTGTGCCTGTACAGAGACATTTAACTTACCAAAACCTGTGCTGACCGACTGTATCTGGCAATCTGCGCTGCACACAAATACTGGAAAAATGGATAAACTTTCATTCTATCCTATTCTAATTTAAATATTTGAATGTTCTGTGTGTGTGTGTGTGTGTGTGTGTTTGTGGAGTGAAAGGGCTACCGCTTATATTTCATTGTGCCACCCTGTGTTGTAAAAGGACCTTGAATCTTGTAACTTTGTACACAAAACAGTTCCAGCACATTTACACTTCAGTTTGTGTACACTTGTTTAAACAGAAGAGATGCAATGTGATAATTGAAGCTGTGTGCAGCGATGGACGGGCCCTCGCGCCTCTGCGCGCGTCGGGGTTACCGGCGGACGCCGCTCCTTGCGACCGCGCATTTGCCCGGCACTCAGACGCCACAAACCGTCACCAATGAAAAGGGAACTCCCCGCCGAGTTCAACGATACCTCACACAAGACTCTACGTCATATGGTTCATTAGCTGTGAAAGGGGGCGTGGCTAAATCATAGGGGGCCAATTAACCATCACCAATTAAAAATGAAGCCTCTGCTGAGATGAATGATACCTCACACAAGACTCTACCTTAAATGGGTAAGCATGTATGAAAGGGGGCGTGGCGTTGGGATGGTACAGACCAAGTTTGAAGTCCATCGGATGAAATCTCTAGGAGGAGTTCGTTAAAGTATAGCACCTTGACTGTTAGGCCTACTTCCTGTTGCCACTAGGGGGCGCTATGACTTTAAGTAAATATCGGCCTTTATTTGTCCTCAGGGTTGGACTCTTATGAATCCTGAAAAGTTTTGAGGTAATCGGACAACGTACACTCGAGTTACACCCACTTCCTGTTTCGGTGGAGAAACGTACAAAATGGCCGCCCTGCCACGGCCACGCCCTATGACGAAAAGTTTTTTTTTAACAACTTTTCATCTTTAACATCTTAAGATGGCACAGACCGAGTTCGAAGATGATCGGATGAAATCTCTAGGAGGAGTTCGTTAAAGTACGACATGTGGAAATGGCCAAAATCGCACTAATTTCGAACTTTGAAATCAAAATGGCGGACTTCCTGTTGGGTTTAGCGTATGGCTGTAGTGACGTTTTTGTACATGTTGACATGTTACATATGTGTACCAAATTTCGTGAGTCTACGTTAAACGCACTGCAGGGGCTCAATTTTCTTAACATACTAGGGGGCGCTAGAGAGCCATTTTTGGGCGGCTATTCCCGAAACCCGTAAAATACGTAAATTTTCACCAGACTTGATGCGACCGCCAAATTTGGTGAGTTTTTGAATATGTTAAGCCCCTCAAAAAGCCAATTCATTTGACGGGAAAATAATAATAATTCCTTCAGTTTCAATAGGGCCTTCGCCGCTGTTGGCGCTTGGGCCCTAATTAGTAAACTTTATGCCAGGATCAGACTACTCCATTTTTTTGTCTTTCACAACAGTCACTATGTCAGACTAGACAGACATAGTGCCATCCATTCTTGCTGTGTCTCGGACGGAAGAGTGTGCTAGGTGTATTCTGGAACTTTGGAACGGCCAAACCTAGCTAGCTGTTCCACCCTGCTTCCAGTCGTTATGCTAAGCTAGGCTAGGCTAGGCTAATTGCCTCTTGGCTCCTGTAATCTTCTCATCTCGTTCTTGGGAAGAAAGTGAATAAGTGTATTTCCCAAAATGTACGTTTGAAATAGACAACCTGAAACTTGAAAATGGGTGAAATCTGTCTGAATAATTTAAATACTCTGTATATTGGCGCATTGCTTCTTACTAGATACAGATACAGATAGCTTTATTCATCCCTGAAGGGCAATTCAGTTTCAACAGTCCACCGAAACATACATACACATTCATACTGCCAGGCATCAATGACAGAGGGAGCACAATACAAAGGCATATGGGAAAGAGTGAGATTCAGAACAAGGAAAATATTTGAAATAAGAAATGATAAATGGATAAAGTGCCGAGTATATTCACATACAAAAACGAATTGCAATCCCCCAATTTTAAACACATAACAAATATGAGATTTGTGCAAAATACACTTCCATCAAGACAGCTACTCCCCATTCAGCAGCTTAATGGCCGAGGGAATGAAGGATTTGGTTAGTCTTTCTGGGAGACGGCAGATAGCGCCGTCCTGAGGGCATTAGTGTGAACTCACTGGACAAAATATGGTCATGATTAATAATACGTTTCGCCTTTTGGAGAATACGCTTTTTTCCCCACTCTGATGGGCTCCGATAATTTTGGAGCAGACTTTAACGATATTATTCAGGCAGTTTCTGTTCTTCACAGATCAAACATTAAACCAACAGATGAATGAAAACGTCAACAAGCTCTCAATATAAGACAGGTGAACAGTACAGAGTAGTAAAGAGTTGATGTTCCGCAGCAAATGGATTCTCCGTTGGCCTCGCCTCTAGACTGCAGTATTTAACAGTAGGGTGTTGAAATGAATATCTCATCAATCGATGCAGGCGTGGACTATTCTGCATCGAGGCAGTGACCGACCATAATCGATTATTGCCTGCTGATGTTACTCGTTGACTTCGTTGACTCGTTGTCGCTGCTTTTTTAGTTTCTGCCTTTTGTCTGCTCTTTGCTGTGTTCAGACTCCGCTACATTCAGGAAGTGTTTTTTTAAGAGCAGTTACAATAAAAAGAAGAGTTCATATACTGTATATCTGACTGACGGAATGTGTTGATGAAAACAATGTGTAGCAATATATAATAAATTTGAGATAGTGGCGCATGGTGATGCATCGAGATATAGAATCGTATCGAAGCATTGACAGGATAATTGTAATCGAACTGAATACGTGAGACCACAGTACAGTGTTTTAAAAGGTCAAACTCTGTAAGGAAAGGGCCAATAGAATCCATTTGGAGCTCCCTCCATGCTTAGATAATAGCATAGAGATAATAGAGAATATAAACAGAATACCATACTCTGATTTACAGCTTGACCCAAGCAAGAGAAGAAAAAACATTTGATGATTACCTCAAGGCCCTCCATTCCTGGACGTCCATTAATGCCCGGTTCCCCCTACAGTGACCGAGCCCAGACAAAACAGCACATCAAACGACACTTCATGGATTCTTTCTGTAACCAGCGCTGGATTATGAAGACAATAAGAGACTTACACGAGATCCCTTTGGACCTGGAGCTCCGTCAGAGCCCGGCTCGCCTGGTTTCCCCTACATGAAAGAAAAGCAAGAGATTATACCCAATGAGAATATTTGGGCCCCTTGTTCACTTTGGACTCGGTGTGTTTTTAGACAAAGGTGAGATGGGACATTCTCGGTGCGACCTGTCTGTAACCCCTGTCCAACATTAACGTCCACCTCAGTGCAGCAGGTTCTCAGATCTCCTCAGCCCGTGTGTTTGCCCGTGTTTAATCTTCCGTCGTTGACCTTTGCTTCTTTCCGAGGGCCTCTCCACCAGTGAAAACAGCCTTTTCAGCGGGCTCCTCCACCACCTGCTACACTTGCATTGTGGGAAACATTTCCTGCACTTTCACATTTTTTCCCCCGGCAGTGCTTTGAAAGCAGGCCAGATGCACCTGCATCCAGGGATAACAAGCCACTGTGTGAGGCTTACTGGGCTCTGTGTGGCGGAGGAAGTGAGCTCGGCAGCTAGCGGCACGGCTCAGTGATGGTGAGACGGGCCAGTCGCTCTGTCCACCTGTCTAACACTTTGATGCAAAGCAACTGCTAGCAAGAACGTCAATGAAATGTACTAGATATTCAGGGTCCACTGAAGATGATACTAGGGCTGGACAATAAGACCAAAATCTATGGCCACACAGTTCGACTAAACAATCCTACCCCAAGGTCCACTTACTAGCTTTTTCACAATATGATTGATTTTGAGCGTAGCCAATATTAGGAAAATATGCGATAGCATTGTTTAATATCGCAATAATGATATTTCTTGCGATAAATAAAAATATATTAAAATGTCCTCAGTTCTGCATTGCGGCTGCTTTGAACAAATTTAATTTTGAATTGAATATAAAAAGGCACCACCAAAAAAAGATTGATACATTACATTTTAGGGCGTTTTCACACCTATAGTTAGTTTGCTCTGGTCCGAATCAGTTGATGAGTTTGTAAACTTGGAGCGGATTCCCCTTGGTTTGGTTTGGTTTCACACCTGGAAAAATCCAAGCGTACTAAAATGTATCCTTACAAATCACGCAAGAACGTTCACTCCTCTTATTGGTCGGATGTGTCTGGGGGCAGGAGCAACAAAGTAAATACAGGAAGAAGCTCCTGTGTTCTGGACCACTACTATATTTCTCTCATCTCCATGGTCAAACCAGCTCATTTCATTTAAATAAGACATTGTTTGGCGAGAGACGTTACTACGTCTGCTCTGCTCACCGAGACTTCGCGCTGTCCTGCTCAACAACTCTAGTGTGATTCAACCAAACTAAACAAGGCAGGTGTGAAAGCGCCCTTAAGGTGCAGTTTATTACTGATATTTCTTTCATATAATAAAAAAATCTCGGAGCATCTTTCGCAATATTTCGCAGCCTTTCACGATGTGTTTATTGCGATGACAATAAAAAAAAAGGTCTTCTCTCCGTAGATGAGAAGACCTAGAAGTGCTATGGAAAGCTAATAAGCTCACATTTAAGCAGATCCATCTCCATTCACTCAGGAAGGACCATGTTATATATGGTTGAATTCCAGAAAGAGCTAGTTAGAGGACCTCAAGTTGGGATTGTTTTGAAAACTGCGACATCACATCAGCTAGCCCTAGTTTTGTGTTGTGAAAGCTCATGGGAAAGCTAATAGGTGGACCTAAAGTTTGGATTGTTTGTCAAATTGCTGTTTCCAAGGTCAGGAATTACATTTCCTTGCTCATGCAGAGAAATGATCAGATGTGCATGTTGTATATAAATCAGTATATGACCTATACACTGGCCAGGGACAACAGAAGAAAATTAGCCTGCTGAGCTAACTCTGGCTCATTTATAGTTAGTTTGCTGTCGATTAATGAGCACTGTCTATGTCAAATAAACAATGAAGTGAAAAATGCATTTCCTTTCTTCATGTTGGCTCATGTCTGATGTTTGTCCTGTTGAATTACATTATGACCAGTTCAAGACTTTGGGCTGTTGGCTGAAACTTGTCATTGGTTGTTGTAGCTAATGACAGCAATCTCAGCAAGAGATTCATAATGTTGATGAATTTACTTTATGTCCAGATCTACATGATACCAGTTTTCGCCAACCCTGACCTTGCCTTTAGCGCCAGCGTTACAATCTCCTAATTACACAAAACAACATAACTCATAATCTAAAGGGAAGATCTTTATAGAACTTTCTGATCTTATTTACAATGCCTGCCTGCCTGCCTGCCTGCCTGCCTGCCAGCCATTGCAGATAGTAGTTTGGTATGAAATACAGTGATTGATGGAACACAGACTGTGTTAAACAGTATGTTGGTACATGAAGATGAATGAGCATACTATAATATACTCACCGGGCTTCCAGGGTGACCCCTCTCCCCCCTCTCACACAGACAGCTCTTTGGCTGGGGGCACTGTAATGAAGGGGGAAAAGAAAAATACATAAACAAAACTATCAACAATGTGCTTTAGATACAAAGCAAAAAAGAGGTGAAATAGTAAGACGTTTTTTTGTACCTTGAATGTGTTTCATGCACACAGTATCACAATACAACACGGTTTTAAATGATAAATGATGAAAAATGTATTTCTCTTATGTTGATGTCGCCTAAAATGTCTGACCATACAAAGTCCTGAAGGGGGAGATGTCTGTGAACTAGTACTGTACATCACTAATCCGTAAACCAATCGCTAACTAACAAACCAGCAAAGAAACCTGAGAGCTCCAGCACAGAGTGGACCGTCAGTACCAGAGAGGGAAAACACACGTAGCTGTCAGCCACTGCTAGCTACAAGCTAACAAACACAGACAAATAAAAAAGGCTAACTCCAACTTACCATTCAGGTACGTCTGCTATTCGCCGATTTTAGTGCAAACCAGACTCCTCATCTGAGTCTGGGTATGACTGATGCCTAGTGTTGCTAACTTGGCAACTTTCTCCTTAGATTTAGCGACTTTTCAAACCCTCTTTTTTTTTTTTTAAAGATGACTTTCAACAAATTTAGCAACTTCAGAGTATCCGGGGGAAATCCAGATATATTATATTGTAAGTGATTTCCATGCATGGTGCTCAGAGTAATCACAGTCCACGGCTCTTCTGCCAACAGCACAGGGTCTCTCTCCATCTCTTCTTGTACTGTATGCAGCCAGTCAGCCAATATAACCACTAAACAACTAAGTTGCACTTTGGAACTAGTACTAGCTACTTTCATTGGCAAAGAGTTGGGAACACTGCAGACGCCGGGTTCAGACAGGACGCTGAAACTATAGTTGCAGTCCTGTGTCAACCCGGGGTGAGGCTTAAACATGTAGGCCATGTCTGAATCCCTCCGATGTTTCTAGCCATCTTGAAAGCGTGCGGTTCTTCGAACAGTCAACCTAAGGTAGATGCTAGAATGTAGCAGTGGTGGGCGAATGAGGGACAAAGAGTAGATGTGCTTCCAGCCCCTTTTCTTTATGTGGGTAAACCATGTTAAACAAAATACATTATCTTTACATACAACAGAGTATTTTTACAAACTTTAAATGTGTCTGGAGTGGAACTTTAAACACCCAATAGCAGAGATGGGGACTCAAGTTCAAGACTCTGACTCAAGTCGCACTTAAGTTGCACACACAGTGACTTCAGACTCAACTCGGACTCGAGATGCGGGACTCGTGACCAATCTTTAGGTTTAGGAAACGTCTGATTAATGTTATTCCCCTCCATATGTAACCCATAACCTACCTACATTACACATAATACATAATATATAATGTATCTGCTGGCACGGCCACACATGAGAAAGGACAACAAAAATGTTGCTCGTACCTGCTGCTGCTGCTATGCCATTCATTATAAGATTTGTCTTTAAAAACTTCAAAAAACAAGGCCTATACAAAAGCTTAATGCAAAATATATGTAGACTCTAGTTCAGAGACTTGAGACTTGACCTCTAGTTCAGAGACTTGTGAACATGTCTGACTCATAGTACTTACCCCAGTTTTGACAATTGTGTTCTGAAAGAAAAAAAAAGAGAGGAAGTTACTCATAGTCCCGTCCTGCAGAAATCACAAACCTGGACCAACAAACCGAGGTACTTATGTGTCATTTATATTCTCAGGTACCGTGAGTTTTCATTGTATAGAAAAACTTTTTTTTAACTTGAACTATCTTGCATGTTTTGCCACAGCTTCTACTTGCACGTTTTTCTTCCCATTCGGGAATGTTGTGTGGACGAGCTAGACCTTCCTATCTTATTTTAACCGTTAGCTAAATATTTCAACATTTAGCCATTTTTACCATTTCTCCATTACTTTAGCTAATCATTCAAACTGTTTAGTCATTACTTTTAACTAGTTATTTCTACCATTTATTCATTACTGTTCCCCCCTGGGGATCAATAACAGTATATCTCTCTGTCTGTCTAAACTTCTGTGCTTGCCAGCTAGCTTTCACACACTCTTACATAACTGCAACACTTAATGTTAATATGTGGATGTACAGTATTCTTCCCAAAAAATCCTAATTAAAATTTTTTTTTCAAATTAGTGCAAAGATTGTAGAGTAACTCTCAACTCTACAATCTTTCCATGTAACTCCTGGCAACAGTAGAAGTAGCCCCTGGGGTACACGTACACTGTGGGCAGCGTACTGTATGTGTGTATGTAATCCTACATTACGTATCGCTGCTGTCATTAATCCATATCTCATCTGTTTTAATTGCTTGTTTTATGGTCTGAGTATTGATACATTCTGTTCTCTCCTTATGAATGCTAGTGGATGTTAGGGGTGTAACGATTCATCGATCTGCAGCGATATATTGAGTCAACCCTCAACCATCCAAAATTATTGATACAAAGTGAAAATATCAATACATACGGTCATCTTTAAAATGCCCCTTTATTTTGGAAATTCCCACTTTATATTTATTCTTTTTACTAAAAAGAGTAGTTGGCTTTTAATTAAAATGACTGGAAGAGCTCAGTAATGAAATTATCTAATCATATTGTATTTGCTATTTAGTAAATAAATACAAATGTAACAGATTGTGTTAAATGGACTTATGTATCGTCTTGTATCGGTCGCAGGACCCTGAATTGAATCGAAAGCGTATCGTGGCAGACTTTGTATATCAGTAAATATTGTATTGTTGTCCAAAGAATCAATATAATATCGTTTTGTGATAAAATGTGTGATTTTTGATTTGCGAGTGCGAAACCATCATCATTATTGAAGACTAATAACACTGATGCAACCCTGAACACAGACATGACTGACCAGTTCCTTGAAGAGTCTGTCATCTAGATGGCTGTCGGTGAGGCTGAGGACATGCTGCTGTGGGGGGGCGCTGGCGATGGATCTCAGTCTTGCGCCCATGGGGCCGTCCCTCGGCAGGCCCGAGAGCCTGATGGTGAACACCCTGATGTTGTGCTGCTTGGCCTCGGCTGCGGCCGTCACAGCGCTGGGGCTGCGCGGGTGGTCCGTTCCATCCGTCATCAGCAGCGCCACCCTCAGGCTGCTGGGCGACGTCTCACGGTTGAACACCTGCGTGGCATTGGCGATGGCGTAGGCCGAGTAGGTGCCGTGGCCGATGAACGTCATGGCGGCCACCCGGCTCTGGAAGACGTCCACGTCCTGCCAGTCGCGGAAGTTGTGCTCCACAGACACGCTGCTGCTGTACTGCAGAGCGGCCAGGCGCAGACGCAGACGCCAGCCGGCCGATTGGAGCTGCATCAGCTTGGTGCTGAAGCGCAGGATGAAGTCCTTCTGGCGCTCAAACTGCAGAGATTTGGCTTTCTCGGTACTGTCCACGATGAACATGATCTCCACCGGGCAGATCAGGGCTGGGCAGGAGCCAAAACACAGCACGCTTACATTCCAACAGCAAACATTTAGGGAGCTTTCAAGTAGGACTGCGCAATATATCGATATTATATCCAAATCGATATATATGAGGCTAGATATTGTCTTACATTTTTATACCGTAATATGGCATAAGTGGTGTGTTTTCCTGGTTCTAAAGGCTGCATTACAGTAAAGTGATGTCGTTTTCTGAACTTACCAAACTGTTGTAACTGTTCTATTATTTGCCTTTTCCCACTTAGTTATTATATCCACATTACGGATGATTATTTATCACAAATCTCATTATGTATACATTTTGTGAAAGCACCAATAGTCAACACTACAATATCGCCACAATATCGACGTTAAGGTATTTGGTCAAAAATATTGTCATATTTGATTTTCTCCATATCGCCCAGCTCTAGTTTCAAGCACTTGGTGCAGTGGTATATTAAAACTTCTAGAAGTGTATTCTATCACAGTATCTCCATATTTGAGACAGCGGTAGGCTCCATTGTTCCACCAGCAATGGTCTGATGGTATGAATGATCGTGGTGAACAGAGGAGGATCTTTGCTAAACCTCTGATCTTTCATCTTGTGCTGCCACTGAGTTGAACTTTTTCCTGGACAAACCCTTTTGGTCAAAGACAAGACATCATGAAAACTAATGAGTGAATTTCAAACAGCACTTAACATATAAATTGGCCCTGCTAATTTTAACGGATTATATTAACTCATTACTTATCAGCTCATAGAGTTAAGATGAGTCACAAGAATTTGCAGTACAAATCCTAATTAAAACTGTTTATGCCATGTGTTTAAAATAAAAAAACATATACTGCATACAAGGTATCATTATTAGATTTAGTTTACTCTTAAATATTGATATGTGTGTTGGCCTCAAAAAGCCGGCATTGGAAGGGCTCCAATTTTCAACAACGTAATGCTGGAGGATTTTGTTCCCCAAAGGATTCAAATCTAGAAATATTTTTGTTTACATTGTTCAACTGCTAATGCACAAAAGCCAGTTTAAATAGGCAAAAGAGACACCGCTGACTGCTGCTAGTATCAGGGTTGTAATTGCTCAACTCTCCGTAGTAGCTGTCTAATTGATAAAAGCAGATGACAAAAAAGCCAGTGGCGTGCCAATCACGCCACTTATTCAGCCTAACATTGTTGAAACAGAGCAGCCGATAGTGGTAGCAGGAGCAACAAGTTAGCAGCCGAGTCTGTGTGTATATGTGTGTGTGTGTGTGTGTGTGTGTGTGTGTGTGTGTGTGTGTGTGTGTGTGTGTGTGTGTGTGTGTGTGTGTGTGTGTGTGTGTGTGTGTGTGTGTGACGCTGAGCTGAAATGGAGTCGAAATAATAATGCGTATACATTGATTCTCTCATCTAACAAAATCCATTTCAATATTTTTAAATGCTTCTCATGGCAAATATTGATATATGCAAATGCACTGAATTTTGATTAATTAATCACAAACCATGTCATTAATTAGATTGTTGTTTTTAAGCGCTTGACAGCTTTAGTTGAAACACATCATCTTGGACTTTGGGAAACTTTGATGAACATTTCTTTCACTATATTCTGACATTTTATAGACCAAACGATCAATCGATTAACCTAGAAAATAATCTGCAAATTCATCGATATATGTTAGTTGCAGCCATACTTTTAAATCATTTAACACTTATTACACACTTAGTACCTCCAGTAAGACATAAGGATTTGAGTTCCGATAATGTAAGACTTGCAATAATCTGACTTATTTTAATCAGTGAACCAGGAATTAAAATATGCATTAGCGCCGTCTCTTTAATCAAGCTGATCTACGGCGCTGATACATTTCACGGCTGTTTAAAACACTCACTTTTGGCCTCGTTAATGATGACCTGGTTATCATCTCTCTGGCCTTTCCTCCTTCTGTTTTGGCATCTGGTCGGGCTTGACAGGGCCAGCGTGAGGATCAAAACCTTTAGGAACCACCGCATTGTCATTGTTTGATCTCAGCCTGGGAAAATGGAGAGAAGATTAGTAGTAGAAGCATTAGTGGTAAAGTATGCTTCTACAGTATGAGAGACTTAACAATGCACAGCATCAGTCCTTTGAGATCTGCATTGCAGCACCCACACTTAAACCCACACTCGGTCACGAGCAGCAGAGAGATTCCACATGGACACAAGAGGGAGACAGGACAGCAAGGACTGCTCACAGCAGAGTTCCTTCAGCAGCCGCATCCATCCCTCAACCGGCTTACAGGTCACACAACTCAGCTATGTGCTCCCTGTGGGGGGGTCACACACTGTGTAATCCCAGCTGCTGTTTGACTGATTTATACCACTATTCTATAGGATTTGTACATGGATGTAATGAAGCAGAGGCGTTGTTAGGATTTGAAAAATCGATATTTTTCCCTGAATCGTGCAGGCCTAGTGCAAAATAATTGTTTTTCTCAATTACATCGTTTTTGGGATCAATAGTCGATTAATTGCACAACCCTATTTTATGCTACAATATACCGTACATTGATTTTGTGATTAAACAAAACTACATACACTCACCTAAAGGATTATTAGGAACCCCTGTTAAATTTCAAGTTAATGACATTATCTAATCAACCAATCACATTGCAGCTGCTTCAATGCATTTAGGGGTGTGGTCCAGGTCGAGACCATCTCCTGAACTCCAAACTGAATCTCAGAATGGGAAAGAAAGGTGATCTAAGCTACTTTGAGCGTGGCATAGTTGTTGGTGCCAGACGGGCCGGTCTGAGTATTTCACAATCTGCTCAGTTACTGGGATTTTCACCCACAACCATTTCTAGGTTTTACAAAGAATGGTCTGAACAAGGAAAAACATCCAGGATGCTGCAGTCCTGGGGGGGCGAAAATGCCTTGTTGATGCTAGAGGTCAGAGGAGAATGGGCCGACTGATTCAAGCTGATAGAAGATCAACTTTGACTCAAATAACTACTCGTTACAACTGAGGTATGCAGCAAAGCATTTGTGAACCACAACACGCACAACCTTGAGGCGGATGGACTACACCAGCAGAAGACCTCCCCCCGGGTACCATTACAGGCTACAATTTGCACCAGCTCACCAAAATTGGACAGTTGAAGACTGTAAAAATGTTGCCTGGTCTTAGGAGTCTCAATTTCTGTTGAGACATTCAGATGGTAGAGTCAGAATTTGGCGTAAACAGAATGAGAACATGGATCCGTCATGCCTTGTTACCACTGGGCAGGCTGGTGGTGGTGGGGGTGGTGTAAGGGTGTGGGGGGGGATCCCTTTCACCTTCAGAACTGCCTTAATTCTTTGTGTCATTGATTCAACAAGGTGCTGGAAGCATTCTTTAGAAATGTTGGCCCAAATTGAGAGGATAGGGTCAAACACAGTATTAGTATGGTGTTCCTAATAATCCTTTAGGGGAGCGTATATACCATGATAAATAATTCCATTCATATCACCCACCCCACCATTACTTCTATCACTAGTGCTACTGAAATTACTAGTGATAATATTATTACTATATATCCTGCTAATTTCTACAACTACAATTGGGGTACTATTGAAATGACTGCTACTAGAGCTATTATCATTAATAACTCTGGTGTAATACTACTACTGCTCTGCTGCTGCCACTGAAATCCTTCCACCACAGCTCTAATTATTATAACGTTACCACTACTCCTGCTTTGATTACCAGTAGCGCTACTTACTAGGGCTGGGCGATATGGAGAAAATCAAATATCACAATATTTTTTGTCCAAATACCTCGATATCAGTACCGCAACAATATTGTAGTGTTGACTATTGGTGCTTACACAAAATATTTATTTATTTATTTTAGATAAATAATCATCAGTAATGTGGATATAATGACTAAGTGGGTAAAGGCAAATAATAGAACAGTTACAATAGTCTGGTAAGAAAATGACATCACTTTACTGTAATGCAGCCTTTAAAACCAGGAAAAAACATTTATGTCATATTACGATATCCAAAATCTAAGACAATATCTAGTCTCATATCACGATATCGATAATATTGATATATTGCCCAGCTCTAGTACTAACATTCTCACACACACACACACACACACACACACACACACACACACACACACACACACACACACACACACACACACACACACACACACACACACACACACCTTTGCTGCTGCTACTACTGGTACCACAGAAACTACTACTATATTATGGACTGGTCTTGCAATGGTGAATGGTATCTTTAATTGTTCCTGATAATTTAACTCACACACTGAAGCAACCACATTAACTGTTAGTTTCAGGATGTATTCAGCTAACGTCTTGGAAGAAGTTTTTGAACTACATTATGAAAATGTATTTGAAGATACATTAAAACAAGGCAAACAGCTAGTGTCCACATTAGCATGCCAATGGCAGTTTAGCTAAAGTTGATCCAGCACGAGACACGTACCTGCGTGTTAGAATGAGAGCTCCAGGTTAGTCCATCAGTGAGTGAGCGGCCGCTGCTCTGCTCGGTCTGCTTGGAGTCCAACCTGCAGCGGTTCTGATGGCCCCAGCACACCGGTGACAAGTCACCCACATTACAACAACTACCACTTCCTGTCACTCCCTTCACAATAAAACTTGACTTGAGAAACAATGCTACTTATGGTCATTTTTGTTAAGTATTTTACACTTGTAATTCACATTTAACTTCACGTTTTACTAAGCAATTAGGAGTATATATTTCGAAATGCTATTTGTAGCTCCGCATGGTGCCAATTGCTTTTATTTTGAAGGCAAATCCTTCTGGCAAACTGATGCAGCTGCAGCAAATTTTTCACTAATTACTGATTCTGATTGAGTGACTGGTGCGCCACAAATATCAGAAACCTGTGCTTATGGAAAAGTACCAATGCAAGAGTAAGAGTTTTAAAAAAAGTATACACCTTGTAATCACAATTCACAAATTAAATATCAGCTAACTGTTGAAGAAAAAAAGAGTAAAAAGAAGTAGCCTACTATTCATTTTTCCAGAGTGTTCTATTATTGTTCAACGTATAGCCTATTATTCAAATTATTATCTGCGAAACAAATGATGTGCAAGCAACACAATGCTGTAGCTTTTAGTCTTTGACAATAAGTCATACATCATATTCTATAGGCTGTTTTTGGGGATTACACTCTTCAGTGTTAACAAGGTCAAACAAGTGCAGTGCTGTTCTGTCTTCCTCTTGTTTAGATTCTCCTGTCTCACGTCCTTGGCAGAGGGAACAGAGAGGTAATTATAGGTGAACAGCAGCGGCGGAAGAAGTACTCAGATCCTTAAGTAACAAGTAAAAGTACTAATAATACCACACTGCAAGCATACTCTGTCACAAGTAAAAGCCCTGCATTGAAAATGTTACTTAAAGGTCCCATAGCATGAAAATTTCACTTTATGAGTTTTTTTTAACATTAATATGAGTCCCCTCAGCCTGCCTATGGTCCCCCAGTGGCTAGAAATGGTGATAGGTGTAAACCGAGCCCTGGGTATCCTGCTCTGCCTTTGAGAAAATGAAAGCTCAGATGGACCAATCAGGAATCTTCTCCTTATGAGGTCATAAGGAGAAAGGTTACCTCCCCTTTTTTTGCTTTGCCTGCCCAGAGAATTTGGCCCACCCATGAGAGAGAGAGAGAGAAATCATGGCTTTCAAAGGAGCAAAGTGGCAGTTGGTCAAGGCCACACCCCCACTCTCCACCTTGCCCCCCCTCTGTCCTCCTCAATAGCTACAGACACAGAAATGGCACATACTAAAGGCCATAGTCGTGCGTAAAATCGATCCTACACCGTAGCCTGACATGCACCTCCCGAAAAATGTAACTACATGTCGCGGCGATGCACGTCGCTCAGCCGTGGCTTGGTAGCATTTCCCCCCCCGACTCATTTCCTGGTTCTCCTCCATGAGATCAAGGAGAGGATTAACTTCTCCTGCTGCAGATCTCCCACCGTGGTCAGAAAGAACAGGGGAGCCTCTGGTTCTCTCACTAGGACTCTGGAGTCATTACTCACTCTGAAGATAATCACCATCACTCTCTCACTTCTCCCTCGCTCTACCACACACTCCCCACACACACACACACACACACATGCCGGCTCAACGCACACACCAGCGCACAAGTATAAACATCAGGCCACTTATGTAGGCTACGGCGAAAGCTCTGCGTGGAGCCTCCGCACAACTGTAAAACGGCCTTAAGGAAAGCTCATTGTGG
Source organism: Perca flavescens (assembly GCF_004354835.1). Lineage (NCBI taxonomy): Eukaryota > Metazoa > Chordata > Actinopteri > Perciformes > Percidae > Perca > Perca flavescens. Next base: position 33,381,519 of record NC_041344.1, read on the forward strand.
GACTGGCTCTAGTGGCTGTAATTCTGCACCAAGGCTGAATTTTGGGAAAGAGACTTCAGATACAGTATTAGGGGACCACTAAGGTCTATATAAAAGAGACTTCAGATACAGTATTAGGGGACCACTAAGGTCTATATAAAAGAGACTTCAGATACAGTATTAGGGGACCACTAAGGTCTATATAAAAGAGACTTCAGATACAGTATTAGGGGACCACTAAGGTCTATATAAAAGAGACTTCAGATACAGTATTAGGAGACCACTAAGGTCTATATAAAAGAGACTTCAGATACAGTATTAGGGGACCACTAAGGTCTATATAAAAGAGACTTCAGATACAGTATTAGGGGACCACTAAGGTCTATATAAAGAGACTTCAGATACAGTATTAGGGGACCACTAAGGTCTATATAAAAGAGACTTCAGATACAGTATTAGGGGACCACTAAGGTCTATATAAAAGAGACTTTAGATACAGTATTAGGGGACCACTAAGGCCTATATAAAAGATACTTCAGATACAGTATTAGGGGACCACTAAGGCCTATATAAAAGCATCCAAAGAGCACCATGTCATGGGACCTTTACTTAAGTAAAAGTGTGTAAGTATCATCAGGAAAATGTACTTGTAACTAACTAACTAACTGTACTTGAAGTACTCAATGGAGAAAAATCCTCACGTTTTAGAAACTGGAAGCAGGTGTGTTTAATCGGCTTATCATCTCAGCAGGACTTATTGGCCTTTATATTGTTGGCTAGTTTAATTTATAGTAAAACCTCATATTTTATAAACTATGTGTTTTGTGGGCAAAAATCTTATATTATTATTTCTTGCTGTATGCGACGTCAAAAGCATAGAACCCTTTATAATACACTTTTTTCAGCGCTTTTTTTCTTCATTTTCAATAAACCTCATTTATATGACATTATACCTCATTTTTGAGTTAAAGAAAAAAAAATATGAGTTATTTGGACTAATAGTTAAGATCAGAGCATGTTGCGAATCACAGATGGACATATGTCAAAGTTTAGTTTTGAAAAAAAAAATTTCAAATGCTATAAAAATTGTATAAAACACCCAAAATTTAATGAAATTAATCATTAATTTGACCCGCAAAGATGCATCATTGTTATTTTTGGGCAATTTGACTAAAAGAAACGCATTCTTTTGATATAATAAAAAAAAACTCTGAAAACGGGTCAAAAGGTCCAAGGCACTCTTCTTGTGAAAACATTACAAAGCCTTTATTTAGATGGATAGACATGCAGGAAATAATCACAGGTCGGACTCAAACCCTGGACCTCTGCATCAAGGCATAAACCTCTATGTATACGTGCACCTGCTCTACCAACTGAGCCAACCCGGCAACAATTGATGTTCATTTTTGAAAGTTTTTTCAAAAATTAAAATGTTTTAACATGAATCCAACATATTATTAGCAAATATAAATCCTGACAGATGATAGGCTTACTAGCCTATTGTTGCTAGTCACTAAGGTAGCCATCAAGCATTCACTGTGCCACAGGTATGTTTATAAAACCATGTCAACAATTATTATTTCAATAGCTTAGTATTCTATACACTTAAAAGGTCTGTATACAGGCTTTAGGCTGCCCTACATGTTATTGTAGGCCCAGTTTAATATGCATCTTCATTTTAAACAATATATGTAGTAGGGGGTCCCTGATCTGTCTCTCTCTCAGTTAAGGGGTCCTTGGCTTAAAAAAACGTTGAAGCCCCCTGGTTTAAAGCATAACTTGAACTAATTTAAACTGACTTAGGTGCTACAGGTGTTGATCCATGTAAAGCTTATTACAACTATAAACCAGCTTCCACTGGGAAGAAAAACTCAATAGCAACAGTCTGCTCTCTGAGTCGAATACAATACAAGTATGTACTAAAAATGACTTATAGGGTGAGGAAGACAGAACATGGAGTCTGTGCTTGGACTGAAAAATGGTTCATTCAGCATGGGGGAGAGGAAAAGCTGAGTGGCAACCTGAGAATGTTGAGCGGCTGTTAGAAACTGTACCTGGAGGATGTCGGTATGAGAAACTTCTATTAGCTGCTCCCATAATTCATACAGACAGGCTCAGATAAGGCCTCATGCCCAATTCCTAACATAAATCACAGATATGTCTGAGACCTGCCGCTGCTCTCGCTGCAAAAAGTTACCAATCATTCAATAAATATGACCTGGAACCTTTGAGAAGACATTCCTCCACAGAACCTCTCCTTTTATAACATATCGGTTTGCTACTGCTTAGGATAAACTTTTGTATAACAAGTGGTCATGTCTTTTCGGGCAGATTAAAAGATTGGTAGACTCCATGAGTCACAATAAACTAACAGGATATAGAATCAAAACCTTTCACAATAAAACTCTGACATATTCTGGTTACGACAAAGAACTAAAAGTAAACAACACATTTAAGACAATGTTTTTTGTAAATATGTTTCTTCCAGGGGGTGTCGGACTGGGGGGGGGGGGGACTGAGTACCCAGGGTCCTCATGTGAGGAGGGCCCAAAAAGATGCTAGAATGAATATCTGTGGATGTGGGGAGAAGTGTTCATCCTTCTTCATGGAACTGTAGATTAAAAACTTTCCATTATTCTGATGACTTTTGGTCACTTCTTTGGGCTTTTAAGTTCAGCTTGTCAAGTCAAGACAATGGGATACAGTTGAAAGCTCCAGAAGTATGTAAGTGAACCTTGAGTGAAGATTGTTTTTTCACAGTTTCTAATGTTACAATTGAACAGTTATGCTCAAACTCAACTGTAAATTTGACCATTTATTCCCTTTACTTAAATTAATTATATCTGTATATTTATTTATCTTTTATATTTATTCATCTTTAGAGTGTCTTGTACTCCCCACTGATGATAGGCTTACTGGCCTATAGGTAACATAGTCACTAAAGTAGCCATCCACAGATACAGTTCATCCTAAGTAATAAAAAATAAATAAAAAAAAGATTATTTATAAAACCATGCCAACAATTGTTATTTTAATAGCTTAGTATTCTGTGCACTAAAAATGTATGTATAAAGGCTCTGCCCTCCTTCGTACTTCGTACTTCCGTAGTCCGTCTGGGTTTGCGGTATATTCTTGCGAGTTTTCTGGTCCAATCAGTGAACAGAGGGAGTGGCTGAGAACGATGACGTAGAGGTTGTGTGCTAGTTTGAGTTGTAGTTCTGTAATGGTTTGTTGTGGCAACGCTGCCGAATATCCAGAAGTTAAAGCCCAAGCAAGACCAGTCTTTGCTGAGTTGTGTTGGTGGCCATGATGTCGTGGCCCTCTTCCCCACGGGTTTCAGGAATAGTTTGATTTTCCAGCTCGCTCCGCAAACGCTAGCGATGCTAAGCCGATAGTTGTTGTCGGTCTCCCCTCTTGTTGTACATGCGCATGACATACGTCACAACCAAACGTTAGCGATTGGTTCTGGCAGATCCAGAGTGGCTCTGGGCAGATCCAGTAGTTTTAAACTTCAACAGAGTACCCGCCTTCAAGGAAGTTAACACTTGTCAATGGAGAGAGGCCAGACTCTCTGGACAAATCAAATGGACCAGAGTCTGGTAGGACCAGGCTAATGTACCAGAGTCTGGCCAGGCTAGTAGTAGGGGGTCTCTCTCTCCCTTTCTTTCAGTTAAGGGGTCCTTGGTTTAAAAAAAACGTTGAACAACACTGCTTAGGGCCCCAAAAAGGGTTTCTGGCCCTCAATCCACCACTGTGACAAACAGAAAATCATAGTGTCATAGTTCTTATCTCATATGATCTCGCCTAGATATCAGACAAGACTAAACCAGTTTTAAAAAGCCTTTGTGAATGTGTGTGACATGTAATGCATAAATGGTGCCTATGGAGAGGCAGTATAAGGGATGTGTGTGAAGAAAGCAGACCCTGGGTGCCTTCAGCTGCTGGCTGTATGGGAAGAGACGGGGGTAATGCTGGCTGTGGCACCCTGTCTGCAGACAGCTCTGTGTTAAGACAACACAGCCAGGCGGCACCAACACCGATACCAGGCTTCCTGCTCCAGTTCAACATATTTTGATAAGACCAACAGGCTTTTGACAGCAGACGGCTGCTCGCCCAGACACACAAGCACGGCCATGTGGAACTCTGCCACAGCCTCGCAGCTCCTACATGTACATGAAACAAATCTAAAATGAATGAAGGAGTTCATTTCGATACTGTTGGAGAGAGACTTTGGGAGAGACCTCAGGAACAGATGCTTTTCAACTGCATTCCACAGCCTGATGGAGGCCATGAGAGAAACTAGACCTGGCAGATTTTTTTCTTTTCTTTTTTTTTTCAAAAACAACAACAAACATTTGAGAGTTAGTTTATTTGACGACTATAAACCATAGCGCCAGGCCCGAACTAGTCTATATCCACGAAGTTCCACTTCCGTAATTGCTCCATTGCTGGTGGAAATTCCGCCGGATGTCCCTCTTTACGGATCTACGTTTTTGGATGTCCGTCCCCTTCCTCTTCCTTTGTGTTGGCGTTCTAACCTCCGGTGGATCTGTGAGGACTATGGTTAACTGCTCCTCAGATCTCTGCAGGGTAAATCCAGACAGCTAGCTAGACTATCTGTCCAATCTGCCGAGCATTTGCTGGGTTCTCTTCCCAAAACCAATGGGATTGCTTGAGGCAAATGCGGAACTGTTTTCGGGTATGCAAGACGTTCTCTGTCCTTGATCAGTATACAGTTCTCAGATTTGTTCAAGCAACTGTGCTTGAGGCACAAATTCAAACTGAGCTAAACTCAGGGTTGTTCGTTTTCAAAAGAAGCATTGTTTTAATGTAACACGTAGCGCTATATATCTCCTGCAGTAGCAGGCTGCAGAGACAGTTTTAGAGCCTGTGAATGCTTACATGAGGAGCTTGCAGGTATGGAGTCTTCTTGAACTTGCCATGCTTGGATCATTTGTTAGAGCTTCCCCGTGGCACTTCAGACTTCAGGCCTGACAGCTTCTTACAGTCGGTCCAAAAGCCCCGCTTAGGGGCCCTGAGAGGCATGTGATAGATATGCAGGGGTTGTTTTAAACATGTTGGCTCACATTGCATCATGACGAGCTGCTGCACTCATGGGCAACTACAATTGAATAAAAAAATCTGTCTCCACCTTGCAGCAGGGGTGATTTCGGGATTTTGTGAGTGGGGTGGGGACAGGGGGGGACCAATAATCAGACAGGGGTGTCCCGGGAGGGTGGGGGCTGTATCAGAATACAGCATAACAAATCTGCTTAAACATATTGGATAGGATAGAACAACACAATGTTCTGTAATCCAATTCATTATTAATGTCACTTGTTTTCATTTTAAACAAATTGTATATCCGAATACCATACACATTTTCTTTAGGCTTTTTAAAAACTATTCCAGTGCTGGTTCCATGGTATCAGAATTTTGGATAGTCATTATGGAAACATGAATTGGTCACGTGACAATTGTTTCATTCTCCATCCCCCCATGATCACTCATAATTTTACTCTAAAGCAGGTAATATGTTACTTTGACAGTAGTAAGGATACATCTCTAATTTATGTGGTTAACTTTTTTATTTTACCATGGACATTTTTCATTCATAAACAAACCTTCTTTGGTTCTCAACCCTCATTCCCTCTTTTTTTGTTGAATTTAAGTCACTTCTTAAATCACTTTATTTTATTAATAATAAATAAATAAATAATAATTATAAGAATGTATTTGATGAGCTACCTTAACACCATATCGGTTATTTATCCTTTATTTATCCTAGAATTTACACATTTATAGTGCATCCTGTCAGAATTGTATATTTTTACAATATGGTTTTGTTTTCATTCCTCATTTACTTACTTTTCTACATTTACTTATTATTTATTTACTATCTGATTAGGAATCAGAAGCTTTTTGTGTATTTTTGTTTATGTAGGTTCTTTATGTGTATATATATTTTATGTGATGTGTTTTTTGTTTGTTTTTGCTCCCGGACATTGTATTGTGTATTGCATGTAATCTATCTGGCTTTTATTGTAAGTTTTGATGAATATAATGTAAAATAGGCAGCCAAGTGACAGTACTCTGATCCAATGGAAATCTCAATTTAGCACACTCTAGCCAGCACTCTAGCCAAATTGATTGGGGGGCAATCATATTTCAGGAGGGGCCGGTGCCACCCTGTGCCCCCCTTCTAGCCCCGCCCCTGCCACCTTGGTATGTAGAGTATGAACTAATAACCTTTGGAGGTATGTAATGGGTTAAACACTGTGAGTTTTACAAGATCCACAGCTTGTCTAGCAGTCTAGCAGTTATTGTGGTCATTTCACGGTTAACAAGCAGAACATAATGGCACCATAAACATCAAGCCCCTCCAAAAAAAAAAAAAAAAAAAAGAAGCTTCTAAAGGACTAACCATGAAGGACTAAGATGGGAATTTACATTACAATGACTGGTGATGACGGGACAAAAGCAAACAGAAACTGGCCTGCACTGATATATGCGTGTGATGATGAATTGGGAAGATAGTTGCTTTTAAAGTCAAAATTTTGTCCTTTCAGCGTGGACCCACCAACAGGATCAAGAGGATCATTTTATAGGATCGTTTCAGGGGTGTCAGTCTGTAAAACCTGCAATGAAACGTGCCTCATTCTGCCTATGGAGCTATTAACTCCCAAGAATTTCAATAAATAGCTTCAGTTAGCCCACTTCAAAGTTCTGGATTCAAAAGAATACTTGTCATTTTAAGCATAGCAAGCAAATATGTTCAATATGTTGGCTCTATGCATGCTAAAAGTATCGCTTTTTTAAATGGAGTCTGGTGGGTTTAGTTAGGCCTGTCACGATAACAAATTTTGCTGGACGATAAATTGTCCCAGAAATTATTGCGATAAACGATAATATTGTCATCGAGAGACCATTTGCATCTAATATAATGATAATGTCATAATAATAATAATAATAATAATAATAATAATAATAATAATACTACAGGTACACCTTTTCAAAGATCAATACACTTTTATTTCTAAAGAATATTTAACACTGGAACTGGAAGACATTTTAAATATCCACAATATGTCTTTGATCTCCTTTGGTATGTCGTCTTTCACGCTGATGTACAGTTGTGGAATTGCCATTTGTGACACGTAAGTTCTCAGATTAGAGACTCTGTACTACATTTTACAATTATTTAACACTAAATATTACATTTAAATAATATATAATTAATAAATAAAATCTATATGTATGGCTATCTGCCACGTGGCGAGTAAATGTACCAAAATAGTTCTGTTTTTCAGTCTTCATTTTGGCGAAGGTGCGGCTTCTGCTCCTCTGCAGGTCGGAGCTTCGTGGGTGCGGGCCGACACACACACACACACACACACACACACACACACACACGCGCGCCAACTCTGACATACTTTCCACACTCCGTGTCCGCGGACAGCTGTAGGCTTGTACCGTTAATGTTCTGTGCATTGTCGGACACATGCAGCCACTTTCCTGAAACCGCTTGCGAGACTGACGAGTCCAGCGGCGTGTATGTCCGAGCCCGTCTCCACAATCTCCACCTGCAGGTTGTCAGCTGTGTGGTTTGGAATGAAAGGAAGAAAACGGGACGCCGAGTAACACGTGTCGCTCATATACTTTTTTTTTTTTTTTGACGGCGCCTTAACTGCAAAGTGCTGCAAGAAACCCTGCTCCAACTCTATCTCTCTCTCCGCCTGGAGTAGCCTACCGCCCACACAAAGACCATGCGACTGACAAGAGGGTTCACTCCTCGTTACGCTAAGGAACCGAGAGTGGTCCTCCAGTCTCTTTGGTAGAGAAAGAGAGGGAGAGATGAGGAAAATAAACAAGCATGCAAATGGAAATTATCGCGGCCGGAAAAATTATCGAGCTCATTTTTTTTTATCATGCGATAACTCGATTTATTGACTATCCCGACAGGCCTAGGTTTAGTGCTAGCGACTTCAGAGCTGTTTCTGGTTGAACAGAAAGGTCTCAGAGAGGATTTAAAGGACTATCTCTGAAGGGATCCTTTCCATAATGTTGTCAGACACGTAGAATATTAATCTGAGCCTGTCAGCGGCAAAATAAGCCCTTTTGTGAAGGTAAATACAAGCTGGACAATTGTCCTATTAACTTACATTGCAGTTTGTTTCGCCAATGCTGACTGCAGAGATCTCTCTTAATACTGGACCAATGTCAAAGATTGTTGTTCCCATCAGTCACTTAGACACAAAAACATAGGAACATAGGGTCCAGGTTGAAACAAAAAAAGGTAGTTACCCATTATAGCTGCACTAATCAATATTTTTAACATTGGATTCAATTATTGACCTTTGTATTGCAGCGGTTGGCATTGTCGCCTCACAGCAAGAAGATTCTTGGCCCTTCTGTGTGGCGTTTGCATGTTCTCCCCATGTCAGTGTGGGTTTTCAGCGTGGACTTCCTCCCACAACAGGTGGGTTTGGATGCCAAGCATTCGCTGCTTTTCTGCATTTTTGTAAAATGTTGTGTTTGGACTGCTGGTCTGACAAAACCCACACAGGGGTCAATCCTGCATAGTATGGCAATATTTTCCATGGCAATACGGTATCGATATATAGATGCCAAGTATGGATCTTTTATTATATACAGTATGTGTTGGTCAGTCGGTCTGCTTGACTATCCCATTCTGCAGCAGTAACATTGAAGTTAGATGAACAAACAGAGACATTTATCTTTTTAGATAAAACATTTATCTTTTGGGGACATCATTTAAAATTGGGAAAAATTTGAAGTTGGAAAAAAAGGTAAAAAAGAAGGCTCATCCAAACTCTGGTGCAGATCAAACAAACAAACAAACTCTGGTCCGCTAGAAAACAGGGGGCTCAGTTCACTTCCAAGTGAACTAGAGTTTGGTTCACTTTAGGCGAGAATGTGATACGTGGGAGCATTTACTAGCCTGCAATTTCAACCTTGCACACAATTTAGGGATCTATATATGATGATTTAAGGGATGATAACTTTCAGATCCATAAGCTGTTCTGAGCACAGATCACTGGTTGTCTCTGTGACATCATCAGTCTGTGTGACATCATCATCTCTCTCTCTCCTTCACTCGCTGTCCTCGACCTTGACCTTGGTCGCTTCTCTATTGCCATCGTGTTAAACCCGCCAATAGCGCGCCAGGTGGATAAGCCAGTTTGTGATTGGTCCCCGCAAAATTGTAACGGACGCAGGACAGATAAACGTAGTAGATCGGGCTGGGTTTACTCATTTTCCTAAAAACATGGAAATCACAACAAAAACGTCCAAAAAACCAACAAAAAATGATGAAAAAGCCCAAAACGCCTATGCATCTGCTGAATTAGAGTAAAGGCAAAGGCAAATTTATTTATAGAGCACTTTCTCATACACAGAGGTCATTCAAAGTGCTTTACAGGCAGAAACAACAACAAACATATACAATTGAGATATGTGAGAAGACCATTTTATAAAGAACATAGTTTTGAGTAATTAAAATACCATCAAATGAGACTAATTGAAAGCTCTGGAGAAGAGAACAGACTTTAACTTAGATTTTAAAATGCTTATAGTTGGTGCTTGCCTTAGATCCAGCGGAAGCTGATTCCAGCAGTGGGCAACATAATGGCTGAAGGCCGTTTCACCACCAACTGATCTGAGAGACCTACCGGGCTCATAGTCAATAAACATATCGGCAATATATTTAGGGCCTAGACCATTGAAAGACTTGAAGGCAATAAGTAGGGCCTTGAAGTTGATTCTGAATTTAACCGGAAGCCAGTGCAGGGATTTAAGAATTGGGGTAATGTGCTCTCTCCTCTTGGTGTTTGTGAGTATTCTCGCAGCAGCATTTTACCGGCACTTTTTTGGGGGGCCAATTCAGGCACTGGACGTTTCCATGACAAAGTGTGTGCGATGGAAGCGATAGTGTCTGCGGATGGGAGCAGATGGAGCAGATGCTGCAACATTAACACGTTAACCGTGTCTGGGCTTGCTGGAACATGGCAGCTGCCTTCCTCCGGGCTACTGCTCTCCCACTCATCAACCGGCGGCAACTTTTACAACAGTTGACATTATCACCCCGCCTCTTTGGTAATGATATATACATCAGTACATTGGTTTGCCATGAAGCTATATTTCACAGCGATCATTTCCTCCTTGATCACATTTTATGTCACCCTTCTGAAGTGGTTGGCTTTTATCATTCTATTGAAGGATGAGACTTACGAAATTAAAATCCTGTCAACGTCCACTCAGAACCCAAGACTTTGGAAAAATACTGATTCATTACAAACTTTAATAAAAAAAATAAATGGATCTAATGATTTCGTAAGATTTCCTGGCAAACAACTTGTGAAGGCAAATACATGACATATTATTTACTGAATGAACGGGACAGACCCAACAACAATCAGGAGCAGTTGGTGGCCTAAAGGTTAGAGAAGAAAGCTTGGGACCGGGCGGTTGCAGGTTCAATCCCCAGACCAGCAGGATAAAATCTGGGTGGGGAAAGTGAATGGGCAGCACTTATCCCCCTGCCCCCTCGTTACCACCACTGAGGTGCCCTTGAGCAAGTCCATTAACCCCAGCCGCTCCAGTGGAGCTACTCAGTGGCAGGCAGATCAGACTGTGGTTGTTGGGCAACTTCCAGGTATAAATGTGTGAATGTGTTGTTGTTGCAAAGGAAAAATTACTCTCAATTGTTTCACCTGGAAAAATAAAGGTTAAAAAAATAAATGAAACATGTATTTCAATTTTATGCTTCTTTATACTACTACTAGTTACTTAGCAGATTAATTTGTGTAAAAAATATGATGCATACAGAATCTTTAGTTTATCTTTATTTTATTTTTGTCGTCTTCCTACCTATTTATGTTTTTGTGTATAATCTGTGCAATGAAAAAATTCTATATATTTTAATGATGCATGATTATACAGTAAGTTAAACTATATAACAATTAAATCAGCATCTTGACCCACCACAACTTTAAAATCCTGCTTACTTACATGCTAATGCACGAGTAATAATAGTCAATTACACAAAGAATGGGACACTAAGCTGAGTCATTCTGCATAATCAAACTTGTTGAAACTTCAAATACATCTTACTGATACTATTTCTGTAATTTCAATTAAAGGAAAAGTTCAACATTTTGGTAAACATGCTTATTTACTTTCTTACCAAGAGTTGGATGGGCAGTTTAAAGGGTAACTACTGTTTTGTTTCAACCTGGACCCTATGTTCCTATGTTTTTGTGTCTAAGTGACAGATGGGAACAACAATCTTTGACATTGGTCCAGTATTAAGAGAGATCGCTGCAGTCTGCATCAGCGAAACAAGTTACAATGTAAGTTAATAGGGTAATTGTCCAGCTTGTATTTACCTTCACAAAAGGGCTTGTTTTGCCACTGACTGACTCAGATTAATATTCTAAGTGTCTGACAACAATATAGAAAGGATCCCTTAGAGATAGACCTTTAAATCCTCTCTGAGATCTTTCTGTTTAACCAGACTCCATTTAAAAAAACAATACTTTTAGTGTGTATAGAGCCAACATATTTTCACATGTAAACGCGATAAACTATGAGTTTATTTCAACCAAAACTAAGGTTGTAATGGTTGGAAAAGTAGAAAGACGACCCAAAACGGCTTTTCATAGTTTTATTTTGTGTCTTTCGACTTTGAATGAAGTGTATTTTACGATGCTAAAATTACTGTTTAATACGTGGAGTCTGTTGGGTTTAGCGAACACAATTTCGCGGATGTTTTTGTTTAAAAAAAGGATCTTACTTTTTAACAGAAAGGTCGACCTCCTAAGAAATCCTTTCCATAATGTTGTCAGACACTTAGAATATTAATCTGAGTCTGTCAGTGGCAAAACGAGCACTTTTGTGAAGGTAAATACAAGCTGGACAATTGTGCTATTAACTCACATTGTAGCTTGTTTCTCCACTGCCGACTGCAGCGATCTCTCTTAACACTGGACCAGTGTCAAAGATTGTTGTTCCCATCAGTCACTTAGACACAGGACAATAGGGTTGAAATAAACGGTGGTAACCCTTTACTACCACGCTGTACAGTAAATATTCAAGCTGGAGCCAACAGCCGATTAGCTTAGCTTAGCTTAGCATAAACACTAAGAAATAAATCCGTAAAAACATCTGGCAGCTGCCAGCTCATTACCCGGACTTTCAAAAAATTCTTAAAAAAAATTAAAAAAGACAACGTGGACTTTTAATCTCCCAAATCCTCCATGGCCGACAAAAGTTGTCGGCGCACACGTTATGCAATTTGAAATGTACAAAACAAAAAATTACAACTGTGAATCACATTCTATGGACAATTTATGTTCAAATATACAGACATACAACTATTAAAGCAACACTATGTAACTTTTAGCTGCAGCTGTAGTTCCAATGAGACAACCTATAGGGGGACCGAAGCGGGAAAAGGTACATAGGGTTGCTTTAATACACAGATATTTCTTAGCGTGTACCAACACTTAAACATGTTATATAACTGGAGTCTCAACTGGTTGCCTGGCAACCTCACAGTGATGACAGGAAGTCTCTGCGCCCGGCCCAGGCCACTGAGTCCAGGGTATCAAACTGGATCAACATACTGTACAGAAAACACTGACTGGATCAGATCCCATCTGAACAAATGGCTACTATCGATTTAATAATCTTGAGGAAGTGATTTTACACAAAAAAGATCAGTAAATGTAGCTCTGAAGGAACTATCTGAAGTAGAAAAAAACCCTTAGGATCTCTCAGTTTGGGCTTGGAGATTAAGAAATGGTGACATAAAGACGAGTGGAGGGGTCGCAGCAAGCTCAGACATGTCTGTAATATCAGGATGAGAGGTTTTTAGACAGCGGTGAAAACATTGACATTAAATAACTGTTGGTGAGGTTTATGGATATGGACCAAACCAAGTTACAATGATGTACGTCAGGGACGTGCATTGGTACGGGCTATTGTTGCCCGGGCAACAGCCCGTGGGCACTGATAGGCTCCAGCTGTCCCTCTGGGGAAAGAGCCTGAATACACTTTTCTTTCTTTTTTTTTTGCTGTTGCATCTATAGCATAAGCCCATCATTAGTAAAGTACATTAAATTAAATCGCCACATCCAATTTTGTGTTGTGTACTTTGTTTATATTCTTACACAAGCAGCACCACAAGTAAAAGAGATGGAAAGCCTTTTCCTTCACGTGGCCTGTCCACGTCCCTGATGTACGTGCCCGCTTTGCTGAGCTTGTATCTTTCATGGGAGCTGTAGTTTCTTTCTTTCCTCACAGGGAAAATGTAGTTAACTTTGTTAAAAAAAACACAAAGGTTTAATTTTCTAATAGCACACTCAGGCTACGTTTACATTTCTACGGTTTGGTTTAAAAAACGATTATCTTTTGCTACGTTTCCCCCTCTCATTCCCCCTACTCTGGTGTTCCCCCCTCTCATTCCCCCTGCTCTGGCGTTCCCCCCTCTCATTCCCCCTGCTCTGGTGTTTCCCCCTCTCATTCCCCCTGCTCTGGTGTTTCTCCCTCTCATTCCCCCTGCTCTGGTGTTTCTCCCTCTCATTCCCCCTGCTCTGGTGTTTCTCCCTCTCATCCCCCTGCTCTGGTGTTTCTCCCTCTCTCATCTCCCCCCCCCTGCTCTGGTGTTTCTCCCTCTCATTCCCCCTGCTCTGGTGTTTCTCCCTCTCATTCCCCCTGCTCTGGTGTTTCTCCCTCTCATTCCCCCTGCTCTGGCGTTTCTCCCTCTCATTCCCCCTGCTCTGGTGTGTCTCCCTCTCATTCTGCGACCGTCGATCTTCAAGGCACCTAACCCTAACCTTAACCTTAACCCTAACCCTGATGCTTTCCATGCAGCGCTGCCTGGAAGACGATGTTGGGGGCTTAAAACACCAAACACCGCAACACCGACGCCAACGTTTCACCGTTTGATTGGGTCTCATCGTTCACAATGTCTCGTTCTCTGAGACTAAAGCTACTAGAAGGAATTGATATTGTGAATAAGTCTTGCAGTAACAAATATAAGAAAGTCTTCTGTTGTGAGCGATTTACAGTGGAAAAAGGCATCAACGATTCTTGAAGTATTGTATTACTAACAAGGTAAAATACGTTTTGTTTAATATTTTGCATAGAATTTACCCTGCCAAAAAAGTGTTGGAAAGATTTCAAATTAACATTGATTATAATTGTGATTTTTGTAATTTGGAAAACAAATTATATTTCATCTGTTTTATCACTGTGAACACACGATTGCATTCTACAAAGATTTGGAAAATTTTATTAACAGAAAAACCTGTACGAGTATTTTAATTAATGTATTTGATGTCATGTTATGTTTTGTACTTCATGGTCATGGACTTCAAATCAGGCACCGTTTGATTTTACGTGAACCAATACTCGGTAGTACCGACGTGATTTGGTCGGTACTGGTAAAAGTACCGGGTTCGGTACCCAACCCTAATTCTAGCGTGGCTCCGCTCTCGTACGTACTTCCGCTCCAATCAGCGAACAGAGGGAGTGGCTGAGAACGATGACGTCGAGGTCGTGCACTAGTATGAGTTGTAGTTCCGTAATGGCATCGGAGAAAGATGAGAGCGAAGCCATTTGAAATGAAAGCCCGAGCAAGACCAGTCTTTGCTGAGTTGTGTTGGTGGCCATGATGTTGTGGCCCTCCTCCCCACAGGGTTCGGTATGATTTTCCAGCTCGCTCCGTTAGCGGTGAAGGAGTTGGCTAAGGCTAACGCTAGCGATGCTAAGCCGACGTCACGACCAAAACGTTAGCGATTGGTTCTGGCAGATCCAGAGTGGCTCTGGGCAGATCCAATAGTTTTAAACTTCAACAGAGTACCCGCCTTCAAGGAAGTTAACACTTGTCAATGGAGAGTGGCCAGACTCTCTGGACAAATCAAATGGACCAGAGTCTGGTAGGACCAGAGTCTGGTAGGACCAGGCTAATGTACCAGAGTCTGGTAGGACCAGGCTAGTGGACCAGAGTCTGGTAGGACTAGGCTAGTGTACCAGAGTCTGGTAGGACCAGGGTAGTGTACCAGAGTCTGGTAGGACCACGCTAGTGTACCAGAGTCTGGTAGGACCAGGCTAGTGTACCAGAGTCGGACCAGGCTAGTGTACCAGAGTCTGGTAGGACCAGGCTAATGTACCAGAGTCTGGTAGGACTAGGCTAGTGTACCAGAGTCTGGTAGGACCAGGCTAGTGTACCAGAGTCTGGTAGGACTAGGCTAGTGTACCAGAGTCTGGTAGGACCAGGCTAGTGTACCAGAGTCTGGTAGGACCAGGCTACAGCTCTTCATCATACTTGGAAAATTCCACATCCACAGATCCACATGGACTGGATGGAAGCCCTGCTTCCCTCTGCTGCACCTCAACAGAACACTTAACAAATACAGCCATGAAAAGCTCCAATATTCTACAAGAGAGTCACTTAATTTAACCTTCTGGCAATGTAAGATTGTTTGATGACTTGATGTGTTGTATTTTTAAAATTTTTGATGTTTAAACTTTGCATCAATAAAAAAAAACATTAAACGTTACCATGACAACTACCAGCAACGGGTGCAGTATCCACGCTGCCTCCTGTTTACCCCAGCATGCGCATGCCCAGTATACCAGAATGTTGATGAGATATTTTGGTTTGGGCGTCTTCTACTGGAGACAGAAACACTGGGGTGCACGGAGATCGCTTTTGGCTCAAAACTGCGCTAAATAAAATGGATTGGATAGAAAAAAACAAAACGTTGCAATGTAAATAGTAGTAGTAGCATCAGAACACCGTTGGAAAGACAGATGAAAGAAATGTTGAGTGAAATATCGCATTGAGTTACAGAAGCAGGTGGAACAGAGGGCCAGCCCAGAAGTGACATCATGCCTTTGGCTGCTATTTATTAGGAAATGGAGGATCTGATTTTGGAACTTGCCCTATATACTAGAGCTGTGCAGCTGAAGGAGTTGCTAACTCCGCCCAAACAGCTGACGTATTCATGTGACGCTTCAGAGGAAAGGAAGTCTCATCACTCTAAAACACATTCGCTCGTTTCCTCTCTCCTTGCGTCTCTCCCGTGCCTCCTCGGTGGGAGGGACTAAGACGCGAGGAAGGGAAGCAAGTGGAGGACTCGAGGAGGCAATAACCTCTGGAATTCAAAATCAGGATACCTCGGCCTCTGCAGCATCAATTCTTAAATTCAGAAGTACAATACTAAATCACTTCAGTCAGTGCCACTTTAAAGACTGAGCCAGACCCTGAGAGGCTGCAGCTCTGTGTGTGTGTGTGTGTGTGTGTGTGTGTGTGTGTGTGTGTGTAGACCGTTTGGAACCAGCAGAGTGTGCTGTAACCAAGGTGACGCTCCATCACTGCTCACTGAGACATAAAACATGTCCATGGATGTAGATGTCGTGCTAGACTGGTTTACAATCAAGGTTAGGAGTGAATTCAGAAAGCCAAATTTAATTGAAATGAATAAAAAAATGATATACTACATTTTTAGGAGCATAATGTCTGTCGTGTTCTGGTCCATTTAGTATCCATATTATGTATTTATCCAAGAGAGATTATTTCATATGAACTGTATAGCTCTATCCAAATGAAAAGAAACTTGAGCATTAGTAAAAGCTAAAACATCTTAGCACAAGGTCCCCTTTTTTTCTGGAGCTTTAAACACCGTCTTATGGGCTTCCTCAGCACATGGAGCTTTGGTTTGAATTTCTTTCTTTTTTTTTTTACCCAAAACAGCTCAACAAACTCCACAAAAAACACTAGATGGTGCTTCTAAAGGCAATGAAAAAAAAGCTTTGGTCAAAGCTGTTCCCAAAAAGCAGGTCCTATCTTTCCAGCTGACTACCGTCAAATCTCATTAGTCAGCTGTGTTGGCAACGTGCACTGTGGGATCCTAAAGGGATGCCCTTCTGGAGGACACGGCTTCCAAAATTGCCCCATCACAACATGACTTTAGGGCTGATAGATCAACGGTCAGTCACTGTCAGATCCTGGAATGTTGGTACGAAGCACTCAATAACCATTCCAAAATGGGTCGATGCTGGTTCGGTTGATTTCTCTCGTTCTTTGGACACAATAAAGCCTTGTGAATTGCTTTATACACTGGCTGACATGTCTGTCTCATTGTGAGGAGCTATCTTGAGTGACTGTCTAGATAAGTGGGGTTCTTGTGTTGAGTCCCTGTGCAATACCAGCTGGTGTTCCCCAGGGGGGGCTATTGTCCCCATTGTTCGTTGACATTTGCATCAATCGCCTGGATTCCCATCTGCCTCCCTTCCTTTATCCCTGTGAAATATGCCCTTGACCTACTAATCACAGAGCTCTTGATGGGGTCTCTGCCTGGCCTGACTCAGGACTTGGGTTCTGTGGTTGAATGGGGTTACGAGTTTTCACTGGCAATAATTGGAGCTAAGACCATGGATATGGTAATCAGAGCCAGGAGAGAGAACATGAGATGCACCCTAGAAAGCTAGGAAGTGGACCTTTAAAGATCTACTGCCCTACAAAGGAAAAAGAGACAAATAAATTATAGGTTGACCACTGGAAATCTGTCAAATACATGTAAATGTTTTAGTAATACTATTTATCTACATAAAAACTCTTGAGCTCAAACTTGACTTTTGACCTCTATTTTTAAGTGACTGTACTCTGCCTTTGTATTGGCTGCAAAAAGTGAGAAGTCACGCCAAGGCAAAATGCAGTAACTTCCTCATTATCAATGTTTGGTTGCTGATCACCATTTACAAAATCATTACAGTAACACCTGTTGATCATGGCATATATTTTTTATGATTTAAGAGGAATTCTAGCCATCTACTTATTGCTATCCTGTACCCTGACTATTTGAGTGCTGCAAAACAAAGTCAAAGAGCAGTAACTGGTGTTACGGTGTTCTGCCTTGGTTTCTTGGCTTTTGGAAGGGACTGTTAAGACAACACTTTATTTTCTCAAAAGAAAACTACGAAATTGAGTCTGCAGCCCTTCCATGCAAAACTGCATTTCAGTTTTGAGCTGAATGACAGAGGGACAGCTTCACAGAGGACAAAAAGTTGAGAATTTCACACTAAAAATTCTCATTTAAAATAAATAAAACTCCACTTCATTTGGTCTTTACACATTTTATTTTACTGACAAAAATGACTTAATATTACAGATTTTCTTTTGTACAAATCAAATTTTTACTCAACAAAAAACGGGCCACATGAAACAAACAAAGGCCAGTGAACTTGAAGAGAATCTTCAGTGGCCACATGTTGACCTGGGGAGCCTCATCCACTTGCAGCCACTTCAAAAGGGTAGTACTGGGAGAACTCATGGATGACTTTCAGGGCTTCAGCATACAGCTCTAAATCTGGGGGAATCAATGGACACAACATACTGTAAACCAGCACAGATCAAGTATACATCTTTTATTATATACAGTACGTGTTGCTCAGTCTGTCTGCTCTACTATCCCATTCTACAGCAGTAACATTGAGTGAGATGAACAGAGACATTTATCTTTTTACATAAAAATGATGTTGACAAAGT